>NW_002987756.1:178383-200279 GCF_000006295.1 Pediculus humanus corporis | reverse complement strand
AAAATACAATAAAAAACATCAATAAAGTTTTAAAAGTTCCTGATCATTCGCATGAGGATATCTCTCCAATTGAAAATTTAATAAAACACAAAGAAAAAAATGAAATGAAAGAAAAAGAAAAAGAATTTTTAGAATTTAATAAAGATTTTGAAGAATCTGATATTTTTGATTCGGAGAGAAAAAATTCTGATGAAAATATTGAATCTATTGGTGAAAAAATTTATCCAAAAGGAATGGATGGTGTAGATTTTAATAATGAAACTTATCCGGATAGTTATTACGAGCAACCAACACACACTCAAAATTATCCTACAAATATTACTTCCAATGTTATTCTGGAAGAAGATGAATTCGAGGAAGAAATGGATCAATTCGAACCAGAACCTTCGGTACACAATTTAAACAAATCTAACCGAAATAGTGTAATGGAAGAAAGAAATTATGATGAAACTAAAAAAGTTTTACCAACAGAATCTCATGTGGTTAATAATTCTTCAGCTCGACAAGAAAACAATGAAAATTTATTGAAAACTTGGAAAAATAATGATGAAACCTCAAATACTTTCACCGACTTACGCCATTCAATAATAAATGATATTTCTAAAAATGACAGTTATGATTCAGATTCAAGTAAAACAGATAGTAATAAAGGGTATGAAGGAGTAAAAACAAAAAAATCAGAAAATAACAGTAATGAAATATCGAATGCAGATAATAATAATTCAATAGAAAAAATAAAAGATTTAAGCATATCGACAAAAAGTAATTTAGCTCATCTTTTAGAATCAGATTCTGAATCATTTCAAATTGAACATGGAGAAATTATATCTGGAAATGAAGACAGTGATTTCGATTTCAGCTTTAATCAAAATCCCTAACTAAACCTGAACCTAAACTTTAAGCTAAAAAATTAATTCACTTTGCTTTAATACCTGCAAAATTTTTATTATCATTATTAAAACTATGTAGATTGGGATAAAATATTTAATCTTTTAGTATTTGTTTCATAAATTTTTTAACTGACAAACTGATTAATTTTATTTTGTGAAAGATAACATAATATCTAATCAATAAATTTTAATAAAACCCATAAAAATGAAAATTTACAATGTCAACTTTTAATTTATTTTATGTTATTTGGTAAATTTCATTTCATTCGTACTTAAAAAAAAAAAAAAGTCCTTATCTATAATATTTGCTAAATTTAATAAAATTTAAGTGTTAACTTATCTATTTTATTTGTTTATCTTTTTAAAATCCGTAATTAACATTAAATTCGCTTTAGTTATATAATTAGGGTTTATTCTTAATTCTCATACGTAAAACAAAAAGTATTTTTTCTTTCATAAAAAGTAATTTAATGAAACAAATAAAACTAATTACTTGAATATTTAAACCCAAAGTAAAGTTTGTTTAAAAAAATAGTTTATTTTTAATAAAAGAATTATAAAATTTTTCCTTTCGGTTTTGTATTTCCTTAATTCATTAATTAATAACTTTGGCCAGGTTATATTTTTATTTTGGGCAAACAACAATATGGCATTGTTAATTTAAAAAATTTAATAAATTTGGCTTTTGAAAATTTTGGTAATCGCCCAGGTTTTACTACGTTTTCTCTTGTCGAGATATGACGCCTAACATATTTTAAATTAAGTTTGTTTAATTAACAAAAAGGTGACACTGCATATATATTGAAATTAACATTTTAAAAATTCTAATAAGAGAAAAAATATAAATAATCACTATGATAATTCATTAATAATTAATTTTAATATAAAATTAACGTACCAAAAATTATTGTTTCTTAATTATAAATAACTTGCCTTTTTTAATTGAAAAATATTAAATATACGTTAAATTTTTTTAATATAAATCCTTAATACTGTTAAAAGGTATGTTTACAAAAGGTTTTCCCTCCATTTTATAAATTTCCCGCCAAAATGTTGAATTGTCAATCAACTTAAAATTTTTTTGGCGTACAATAAAAATACTTTATATTATACAAATAAAAAACTAAAAATTATTAAAGTATATGTTTTATTATTACAAAGCTTTATATATATTTATTTATTTTGAAAAAAAAAAAAGAAAAGATTTTCTATAGTTAAAATAAAATTAATTCGGTTGGTAATACTTTTATTATATGACGTAATAATCAAGGTCAGTTTTTAGACACACCTTCGCGTTCGACCAATCATATTTCGTTTTGGGTAGGCTCAACTTGTGTGTAAATGTTTGAATGATGTTGTCTGAATATATATGAAGCATGGTCCTGATGGTGAAATTTAGCATTGGTCAATATAAACTTGTCAAGTCAACAGTTTGAGTGTAACGAGAAATTTTTGGACTTGACTTTAACTTAATCTTTTTAATTTAATTGTTAATTATTTTATATTTAATTTTAATTTAAATATAACATTGGTTATTTATTTATTTATTTATTTATCTATCGTCAAAATGGGAATTGTTGAAGAATTAACGGTTTCAACCGAGGTATGTATTTAATCATTTTAAAATATATATTTTTGAATATTAACCGATTTAGTGAAAATGAAAAAAACCTTTTAAAAAATATTTAATCAAATTTTGTTTTTCGTAATAATTTGTTTCGAGTGACATTTATTATTAATTTGAAAGAAAATAAAAATAAAATTAATAAATTTTTAAAGTTTTTGAAGCAGGTTCCGATTATATCAAGACAGGTTTTATCAAGTATTTTTTTTTTAAAATTAATATTTGCTTTAATTGAAAATGTATGGAAATTTATTTTTTTTTTTTTAATGAGCTTTAGGTTATTAAATAAGATTCTATTTAATCATTGTTAAAAGTTATTTTGTAACATTTTTATTGAAATGTATTATTTTTCAATAAAATAGGTTTTTACAATTGAATATGATCCTAAACCTGTGTTGATATAAATTATCAAGTTAGGTCATAGCATGCAAATATTTTGCAACCTTGCATTTGATAAGTGCAAAGCTCAGAAATTGTGAACTTTATAGCGCTATTAAAAAATTTCTTGGTGTTTAAAATTATATATACATATAAGCATTTGTTGCATGGAGCAATAAAAATTTGATTTAATTTTAGAAATTTCACATTAAATTATAGAGTAATTTAAAATTTGCAATTTTTCCTTATCGCTTTTATTAATGTTCATTTAGGGTATTGAAAATTTTATTATATTACAGTTCGAATAATAATAATGACCCCCATGATTTTTGATTTGTGGTTACATTCCAGAATTTTTGTGGGGGTTTTTTCATATTTCATGAATGTACAATACCATTTGTATAATTATTCGAATAAGAAAATCAATTCTTGGGAAAGTAAAAAAAAAAAAAAAAAGGAAAAAATTCTTTGGTCACTATAGCAAGGTTATTTTACATATAATGAAAAAAAATTATTATTATTATTGCAAAATTAAGTTTCAGGCAATGGTTTTGAAAGGGTCACTTTTTTTTTTTTTTTTTCTTAGAAAATTGTTTTATTGGCATGTCTGTTGTTTTTTTTTTTAATCAGGTCAAATTTAAAAAAAATTTTTTTACCCTTACTCTTCGCACTGCCAGATGCAATCTAGCCTTATTCTTTGCTTTCATTGCTTAATAATATTTAATATGTACCATTCATTCTATTAATGACTCGAATAGGTCACATTGACTTTTTTTATGTTAGTCTCATTTTGAAAATGAATTTAAAAATCAATTTCAATTAATAATAACTATGTCAGAAATTGAGAATAAATTGAAATTGTTTGTTGTCGTTTTACCATCATTATTTTAATTGATTTCTCGTTGTAAATTTATTTTACATTCAATTTAGTTTTTTTTTTTTTGTTTTATTTAAAACACATTTTGAAAAATTATTCATGATGTAAACTTTATTTTACCCATAAGAAAAATCTAAACCGTTTTTGTTCAAGACTAACCACTCTCCTAAAACTCTCATAATATTTTTTTAGCAGTTAAATAATTAGATGTGTGGACTACCTTGAGATGACCTCTTGAATATATGGGCTTCCTTCAGCCATCTTATTGTAAAATAACGGTATTTTTAATAAAAAAAAAAAATTAACCTTAAGTGCTGCATGGCGTGTATTGGATAGTTTACAAATGATCTTACCCAGTTTTTTATTTTTTTTCCCAACCATTATTTTTATGATGGATGATAATTATCGACAACGATCAATAAAATTTATTTTTTTCCAACGTCAGTTTTGATGATTAATAATAATTCTTCTCGCTTACTCTAATTTATTTATAATTAAGAATACATAACAAAACCTGTCATCAAGGTATTATATTATTGTTCTCATAATAATTAAAGTAACATAGTTAACATGTTCTCAAAATCATAATAATAATAATGATAAAATAGCGCGTGTAATTAATAAAACTCTAAGGTCTTTTTTTTTTTTAATTTAAGAAAAATAATAATAATAATAATAATAATAATAATGTTAAAGTCCTTCGAATCATATGTGCACATATCAAAATGTATTCATTTATTTTTTCCGCCTTTACTTAGATTGTAGAAAAAATTATTTGGGGAGAGTGCGGGGGGGGGTCACGTTTAAATCACATGTAATTAATTCGTTTGCGGAAAAAGAAAACTTTATAATTTTCCTCGGGTATAAGGAGTGAGAGAGAGGGGGGGGGGGAAACTAGTTACTATATGGTTTGTGTGAATGATGGGAGCTTGATGGTTCGTTCTTGGCCTCGAAATCCATGCGTGAATCTGAGTAAGAAGGTAGAGGATTTCAAAGGGTGAGGCCAAAACTCGAGAGGCCCCTCGGGGGCCTTTCATTGACTATTTTTTTTTTTTTTTTTTTTTTTTTTTATAAAAATTCCTCAAGGTAATGGATATATATTTAAACATATTAAAAATAATTTTCTTTGTTGAATTTTTTTTTTTTTTTTTTTCGAAGGTTTAAAAAATTCTATATACACACATAGTTGAGTGATTTTTTATGCACGATGAAAATTGCATCATTCGTTCTTTATACTTTCTCTCTATAAAAAAAAAAAAAAAATTTAATGTCAATTAGTTAATAATAATAATAATAATAATAATAATGTTTTTTTTTTTTGTTACGTCATTTAAATGGTAAAAATTCCGCAAGTTTTTTTTTTTTTTTTTCATTGCACGGGTTTTACCTGTTAACGAAAGAAAAAAAATTAATAAGGAAAAAAATAAATAGTGGCAATGGATTTATTATTATTTATTATTATTATTATTATTATTATTATTATTATTATTATTATTATTATTTATTTTACTAATACGTTAAAAAAAAAACAACCCCTAATTTTTTAATTTAACCGTCGTTGAGCAGAATGCTGTGTACAAATTATTAAGTTTTCAGTACAAGGGAAAAATTTTTTAAAAATTTAAAAGTCCATCTCTCTCTCCCCCCCCTCTCCTCCTCTCTCTCTCTCTCCCCAATGTGCAATCTTGCATAAAATGATTATTTTTAGAAAGTTTTAAAATAAATAATTAAAAAAAAAAAAAAAATTTTTTTTCTTCTCTCTCGACTGTCTCAACATCATCTCGAACGATTTATTTAACTTTAATATTTTACATTTGTTGCTTATTTATTTATTTATTTACTTATTTTTTTTAGTCGATCAATAAATTAATAATAATAATAATAATAAAACCAAAAAGCTACGATATTTTATTGTTTGTTCATTCGCCTTGAAACACAAACCGCTAATTAATCAATTAATTAATTAATTATGAATCTTTGATCAATTTTTTTTGGTTAATTTGAATTAATCGAGAATTGAGTAGTCGAATAGAAAATATTATTATTATTATTAAAATTTTTATTTTTTTTGTAAATGGAATTCGAATCGAGGAAAAAATTCCAACCGGACAAAACACGATACACGATTAATTGGATTTGTTATTTATTTTCTTATTTATTATTAATATTTTTTTGGTTGTTGTAGGTGAAAAAAAAATGTCATTCATTGATATTAAATAACGATCAGTTGTTCAGAGTTAAAAAATTATTATTGGATTCATTGAAAAAGGGTTTGAAAAAAGAAACTCACCCCGAAGCCATCATTAAATGTTTTCCTACCTACGTTCAAGATCTTCCAAATGGAAAAGGTAAGTCGGATTTTTTGTCGGAAATTATTTTCAAAAAGAAATTTTTAAACTTGAGAATTTGTAAAAAAAAAAAAAAAAAAAAAAAAAAAAATCGTCAGAATCAAAATGTTGATTTATTGTAGACCTTTTTTTTTTTAAAAAAGAAATGCTGCGTTCTTTACAATTTCAATACCTTAATGTGATGTTATACTAAAAGTTATACCTTAGTTTAACCTTCCCACGCTGTTTTATACTGTATTCATTGTTCTCCCCTGAAAAAGGCAACCACACACAAAAAAACAAAAATTAAATAAATCAAAATGGTGACTGCGTGAAATACAAAAAAAAAAAAAATTTTTTTTTCACAAAGGTTTCATTGTATGAAATATTGATATATCATTGTTTTTTTTTTTTTTAGAAAAAGGAAAATTTTTGGCGTTGGATTTGGGAGGAACAAATTTTAGAGTTTTAATTATTTACTTGGAAGAAAATCATTTCGATATGAAATCGAAAATATATCCAGTTCCCGAAGCTATCATGTTGGGTACCGGTACACAGGTACGGAGAGAATTAATTATTTTTTAACTTTGTTTTTTTTTGGGGGGGGGTTAATGAATTTTCATCACGATTTTTGGTTTTTTCCGTTCTTTAGCTTTTCGATCACATTGCCGAGTGTTTAGCCACATTCACGAAAGAAAACAATGTCAACACGGAAAGGTTACCACTGGGTTTCACCTTTAGTTTTCCCCTACGTCAAAAAGCTCTCACGACCGGGTTATTAGAAAGATGGACGAAAGGATTCAATTGTTCGGGTGTCATCGGTGAGGATGTTGTCAGATTACTCAGGGAAGCTCTCCAGAGAAGACATGTAATTTTATTCTTTTTAAAATTGATATTCGATTCCTGTCGTTTATTTTCATTAATTTTGTATTTCTTGTTTTGTTTGGTAAAAGGACGTTCAAATTGATGTTTGTGCTATCTTGAATGATACCACGGGTACGTTGATGTCTTGCGCTTGGAAAAATCAAAATTGCAGAATCGGTTTGATTGTAGGTAAGTGAGTATTTCCACAGTGTCATAGTATAATTACTAAATTGTTCTCCGTCTTGTATTTTTGGGGGAATTTTTCCAGGTACCGGAAGTAATGCTTGTTACGTGGAAAAAACCGATGAAGTGGAAACGTTTAACGGATGTAATAAGAAACCGTATGTGGTGGTCAATACGGAATGGGGTGCGTTCGGTGATGATGGATGCCTGGATTTCATTCGTACTTCATACGATATAGATTTGGATAAAAATTCAATTAATCCCGGTAAACAAGTGTAAGTTTTTTTCTTCACTCGTTAATTTTACATTTATTGATTTATTTATTGATTTATTGATTTTTAATCCCGGTTTAATCGTTTGCAGATTCGAAAAAATGATATCCGGTATGTACATAGGAGAACTCGTTCGTTTAATAATCGTACATTTCATAGAATTGGGATTGTTATTCAATGGCAACAGTTCTGAAATTATTGAAAAAAAATGGCATTTTTTAACTAAATACGTTTCGGAAATAGAAAGGTAAATAATAATAATAATAATAAATATGTAATGTTATCAAAAATGTTTAAAAGTTTTTTTTTTTTTTTCTTGGCAATGATTTTATTTTTGGCAAAAGATTTTATTTTTTTTTTTTTTTTTTTTTTTTTTTAAATAGAATTCCGTTATTAGATTTTCCGAGAATTTTTTGTTTGCGAATTTACGTTTAAAATTTGTTTGTTTGTTTGTTTGTTTGTTTTTATTTATATAGTGAGAAAAAAGGAGTTTTCGATAAATGTCAAAACGTATTGAAGACTGTCGGTATAGGAAGTGTCACGGATGAAGATTGTGCCAATGTTCGTTATATTTGCCAGTGCGTATCTAGGAGGGCTGCCCACATAGTTTCGGCCGGAATCGCGACTCTCATTGATAAAATAGGGCAAAATAACATAACGGTTGCCGTTGACGGATCCGTTTATCGATACCATCCACACTTTCATAATTTAATGATGGCGAAAACATCGGAACTTCTCGTAAATCCGGCCAAGGTAAAAAATCTTTTTTTTTTTTTCGGTGGTTTGTTTAATTTACAAATTTTTAACGCAATTTATTTAACATTAACTTAATTTTAAAAAAATTATGTTTGTTTATTTCAGTTTGATTTTATGCTCTCGGAAGATGGTAGTGGGAGGGGAGCCGCTTTGGTTGCTGCCGTTGCTTATAGAGTAAGTATTACTATTTTACATTAATTTTTTTTTTTTTTTTTTTTTTTCCCCCTTCAACCGCAAATTAAATTTTGTTGGTTTTTTAATCGTTATCAGGTTTTATATTTTTAATAAATTAATGTAATCTATTGAAAAAAAAATTCTTTTTTTATGCTTACTCATCAGTGGGCAAAGGAAAATGAGGAAATGATGGTAGGAATTTAAATTTTTTTTTTGTTTTTTTCCCCTCCCCCCTCTCGTACCAAAGTTAATTTTAAATTTTTTATATTTTTTTTTATAATCTATCTCTTTTTGTTAAATTTCAGATTGAAAAACAAAATTCTTCATAGCACAAACAAAACAAACAAAAAAAATAAAAGGTAATGAATTACATTTGGTCAACTGCATATGAACTAAAAAAAAAAAAAATAACATAATTGTAAATTATGTTACCAAGAGATGAATACAAGTGCAATATTATTATTATTATTATTATTATTATTATTATTATTATTATTATTATCAAGTAAGTCTTATCAATATAATTTTGATAACATATACACATATAAATAGGTAAAACGTTTGTTTGTTTTTGCGTTTGCGTTTGTGTTTGTGGTGTGAGGCCGTAATTTGTTGTTTTTAAATTTTGGGGGGCCTATTTATTTGTAAATGACCCCTATGGGGTATAAAATATACAAAGAAATATGAAAGTTCTCTGTCAAAACAACATACCTGAGAACCTGTATACTATTTGTTTTTTTTTTTATAAAAGCGTATTTTAAAGTGCTTTAAAATTTTTGTACTTTTTAATAAATATTTGTAAGATTTATATGTATGTATTTAATATTTAAAAATGAAATTTTTAATATATATATATATAAATAAATTATTTGGATAAAAGTATATGAACTTTATTAAAAGCAAATGTCATTATTATTATTTTAAATTATTCTATTTTTGTGAAAAGGTGAGAAAATGAATAAAAAAGGAAAAAAATTTTACTTGCAAATTTGTGGTTTTTTTAGCCTTGAATTATTTCAGGTTAGTGACTTTTTTTAATTAAATGGGGGGGGGGGGGAAATTATATATAAAAAGGAATAAAAATTATTCAAAAATGGATGAAAAATTTATTTATTTATTTATTTATTAATAATACAATTAATTTGATTTGAATTTAGGGAATTTTAAAAATTTTTCAATTAAATAATCTCTTATTGGCAGGGGAGTTAAACGAAAAGAATTATAATAAAAAAAATATCTCCAGGGTTCATGTTTGTATATAAATTTTGGATTTTTATTTAATAAAGCATGAAAAAATTTACCGTAGAGAACATCATCTTCTAACGGTTTTAACGGTTTTTTTTCAACGAATACATTATTCAAATAAGAAGTGAATGAATTAAAATAAGATTGATGAAATTTTTTATCACAATGAGAAAATGATTCTTGCATTTCTTTAAAATATAATTTTTGACGTGACATTATGTTACTTTGAAGTGGAAAAGAACCTGAAAAATATAAAGTTTTATCTACTCTTTTCGGTTTCGGGGGGGGGGGGAAGGGGGTTGTAACGTACCTGGAATGAAATTAATTATGTGTACTCCATATTTTTTTTGTTCGATTCGTAAACCGTGTGACCAACTTTGTATTCCGGCTTTTGTTGCACCGTAAACTGATAAATTTGGTAAATTTGTTATGGCACAATGACTCGTTACGTTTATTAATCGTCCTTTAAAAAAGCGACATTTTTCTGATTTGTTTTCAATACGAGACGTGACATTAGACAATTCTTACCTTTATTTTTTCTTAATAACGGTAAAAAAATTTTTGCTATCCGAAAGGTACCGAGCAAATTAACTTCAACCTGTTGAATTATTTGCTTTTCCGTTAGCCATTCATATTCTCCAAAAATCATAACGCCGGCATTATTAACGACTGCATGTAATTCTATAAAAAAATTTTTTTGAAATATTAAAATATTTATTTTCGAACGTTTTTCGTATAAATAAAAAACAATTACCATTATCGTTATTATCATTTAATAAATGTAAAATTTTATTTTTCAATTCGTTAATCGTATTCGTATCGATGAGATCGAGACGTATAACATGGCAGTCGTCGTTAGCCAAACGTTTTGCACCTTCGCTTTCATTATTTAAACAACAAGAAACAACATTTAAACCTAATTCTTTACATTTTATCGATAGAGAATATCCTAATCCAGTATCACATCCGGTAAGTACGACAATTTTTTTATTTAAATTTTCGTTTATTAATTTTCTGTCGACAGAAAAAAAAAAAAAAATTATAATAATAATAATGATTTAAATTCGTGTTAACCTTTATATTAAAAAATAAATTACCTGTTTGAAAAAATATTCGTAAATAACGATTTCAATACATTATTTTTCATAACTGTTGTTATTTATTAATCTTGCTGAATAAGCTAATTTTTAAAACGAGTATAATATTACAAAACTAAACTTATTATAAATGGTTGGTTTATGTTTTCAAAAAATACTCTTCATAAACTTGTTTTCCCCACCATTTTTTAAATCTCGTTTGCCAATTGAATTTTAATAGATTTTTTTTTCTGTCGTTTGAATTTTACATCAAGTTTTTTTTTTTATGTAAAATAAGAATTTGAATCGAAACATTCAAATTATCATAAATTTATATTTAAAAATAAAAATCGTCGTACAGCTCGTTTTTTTTTTACATGTCGAAACCAGCCGTTACAAAATTTACAATTATTTAATAAAATTGAAATAATTAATGACTTTTTTTTTTTAATCAAAAAGTTTATTCAAATTAGATATTTCAAAATAAATATAATAATAACTGACTGACTCAGGATTCAATTTTTTTTGTAATTTTTTTTCAAATAATTTATGACAAAATTAAATGAAATTATGTAAAAATTTTCAAACCGACAGACAACACATGACATGATTTCTTTTTTTTTTTTTTTTTGTCTCTTACCTGTCTATTCTTCTTCTCTTTCAACTTTTCTTCGACAACATCATTTTCAATGAAAACTTTTTAAATTGTCGAATGATGATTAAGTTAAAGGTTTTTGCCCAAAAAAAGAATCATTTATAAAAAAAAAACTTAATTTATTAAAAAAAAATTTGGTAGAAATATAATTGATGTCAAAGTAATAAATAATTTACCAATGATTTTTAGATTATTGACTTTAAGCAAGTTTTCTGTTCGTAAATAATTTCAAAAAGAGTTTAACTTTAGAAATTTTTCAAATCGACAAGTTTGAATTCATATTTACAAAAAAAACATTAAAATAAATATTTTTATATATAAAAATATAATATATATTTAATTTTCATCGTCACTCCAGTCGTCTGCAGTTTTAGATTTAGTATGTAAAATTTTATTTTGTTCATTTGAGTTCATGGTTTCGTTTTCATATTCGTCAGCTGTCCACAGTAAAACATTTCTATCGTTTCCTCCACTGTAAAGTTCTTGAAATGATTCTCGATAGTAACAACAATTAACAGAATGAAAATGACCATTGAGGGTTTTTATTTCAGTTCCTGAAAATAAATCGATGACAAAAATATCCCCTTCGCAGGGTAAATAAAGAATGGGATGTTTACAATTATTACTAATTGCAAATTGAATATTTCTCTTCACATTATTTTTCATCTTTGGATAATCTTTTTTTAAAAGAGATCCATTTAATATTTCCCAAAATTTTATATTCTCATCAGTAGCAAAAGATATTAAAAAAAGACCATCCCCTGTAAATTTCAGTCCATTTACATAACCAGAATGTGCTGTAGCATGTTTGTTGTAATCATTTTTGTCTTCTAATGCAGCTAGAAAAGATTTACTCGATCTTACATCCCACATAAGAATAGATTTATCCATTCCACCTGTAGCTAGTAAATACTGTTCAACAGGAGACCAATTACATGTTAAAACTGAATTTTTATGTCCCCTCAATTCATGTGTCGAACTCCCAGTTCTCAAATCTATTAATTCCACAATATTAACAGAACTAGCGACTAAAACAAATCCATACATATTTTGTAGTTTTTTTTTTTTTAGACATTGAAATGGAATATAAGATAAATGAACAGATAATTACCGGCTATAATAGGGTTTGAAGAAGGGAAAGATGAACAATCATGTTGGAAAATTTTTCCTTTTAGACAATAACTTTCGATTGATTTTAAATTTTGAGTATCCCATATTTTTAATGTTTTGTCACTTCCGCTTGTTATGAATAAAGCATTATCATCTCCATACCAGGAAACACATTCAACACTATGCTTATGACTGTAATTATTTTGCTTGATAACTTTACAAATGCATTTTGCCGTATACTGAATTTGCCCTGTTAAATTATAAACATCGTGAATATATATACTGCCATCAGAACAACCAGAAAGTAAACTAAAAAAAAAGTTTAGTGTAAATAACAGTAGTCTATGTATAAATTTATATGAATTACATATGATATTTACAATTCAATCAGTAGTTTTTAGTGTTTGAAAAAACTCATAATACCTAATAATATTATTATAATTCAAAAAAATAATGAAACATTGAAAAATATTTTTTAATTTAAATGAATAGAAAATAATATTGAGGTTATCAAAACAAGTTTCATGTTTAAATAAGTCTTGTGTGAATTTATTTCTTTGAAAGGACATTTCTAAACTTATAATCATAATGAAATGAATTAGCATTAGAATTTTAATAGGAATATGTTTATTATTAAAGAAAATATTTTAAAAAAATTAAATTTTTTACCTACTTACTATCTATTTTCTAATTTTTCTATATCTAGTGAGTTAATCCCTGAAGTAAAAGACCCTTCTACATCTTGCCTAGTGCTAAGTTTTAATGAGTGACATCTTTCTGTTACATTTTTACAATTAAATTTTTGAGGACTTATCAAACCAGATTGTATTGCAAAAAAATTCTTGGCACCATTTGACGAAAACATTAAAGAAAATAATAATAATAATAATTAATCGTCACATAATTAAGTTTTATATGTACATTAAAGGTTGTAGCATTTTAATAACAAATTTTAAATTTTAATCGTGGAAGTAGCTGTCGATAGAAGTTTAAAAATGACTAATAAAATTGTCGCAATCAATCATTGATAGCAATGTTACTTTCAATACAAGCAATTATTGACTAAAAGTGTCAGTCCTAACAAATTTCAGAACTGAATTCAGTTCTGAACTACTCGTAAAAGCGATTTAATAAAAGAAATGGAAGATACATCTGTTACAAGATCAGAAGATATTTTGTCCGGTTTTCAAGTGTATCCTTTTAATTTCCAGTATTGATATTTACATTATTTTTATCACTTGTTAATTTTTTAACAGATAAAGATTAGTGTTAATTGTTATAACAAGTAATTACTTATGATTAATTACTTTTAATTTTTATAATTGAATTATTTACAATACTATAGAGACTTTAATTGTTTTTTAAAAATTCAGATTTTTTTTTTTTGAGATTTACTTGTAGGTATTTAAATAATACTTATAATATTGATTTAATTGTATTTTCTTAAAATTTTTTATTATTATTATTAAAAATAACTTTGATTTATTATAAAAATTTAAAGTATTAATTTGTATTGAACTTTTAAAAAAAAGTACTATAATATTATTTCATAATAATTTACTATAGTAATTGGATGAATTTACGAGATGTAGATACAGGAAAGATATTATGGCAAGGAAATGAAGATTTGTAAGTTTAGAGCAAAATCATTCTTTTTATCATAATTAGATTTTGTAAAATAAAGTTTATAGAGGAATTATTAATTTTTTATACTTTTAAGGTCTATACCTGATGTGGAACATGAAGCTAGGGTTCCGAAAAAGATTTTGAAATGTCGTGCAGTTTCAAGAGAAATAAATTTTTCATCTGTAGAGCAAATGAAAAAATTTCGTTTAGAGCAAAAAATATTGTTTAAGGTATTGCATACATTATAAATTTCAATCATGGATGAAAGGTTTTAATAAATGTATTTTTAAATTAAAAACTTTTTTAAAAATAGTTATTTTAAAATAGCATTTAATGAATTTGTAAATCATGCAATTGTGTGAACAATCGAAAAATTTTATCGATCATTAATTTGTAATTTTATTTTTAAAAAAATGTTATTCAACATTAAACATGCTAATATTTACAAAATATAAATTAAATTACACATGAATAAGTTTTAAATAATATAAATTTAACCTCTTATTTATTAATAATTTTTATTTATTGTTATATTATTTCATATTTTACAGAATAGGTGTTTAGAAGAATGGTTTTTCGAATTTGGTTTTGTTATACCTAATTCGACGAATACATGGCAAAGTCTTATCGAAGCAGCTCCTGAATCACAAATGATGCCTGCTAATGTTTTAAAGTACTTTGATATTATTTTGATAATAAAATTATTAACTGTTAAATTTTTATTAATTACATATTTTACTTTTTTTTTTTTAGTGGAAATGTCGTTATTGAAACCAAATTTTTCGATGATGAATTGTTAGTGTGCACATCGAGAGTGAGATTGTATTATGTCTGAAATTTAAAATATTTTCACGTTCCTCAACTTCATTGCATATTTATTAGAAATTTATCATAATTTAATGATAGGCATTTAATAATAGTTTTTAATTTTAAGAAACTCCGATATATTCATAATAATAATGTATATTTTTACTTAAAATAAATGTAAATGTATAATAAATGTGATGTAAATAAATTTTGTTTTAATGTTATTATTTTCCTCCTGCATCTTCTTAATTTTTGTGAATATAATTTGTCAAATGAAATGTAATCGTCCGTTAAATCTTAACAAATAATAAAAAACTAATATTAATTTTTTAAAATTTTAAATTTTGTATTTAAAAAAAAAAAAAAATTTCTCTAAAAAAATAAAAAATTTGAATTTATCCTTTGACGTAATTTAATTTAAAATTAACGAATTCTGTCAAACTGGCGACAATTTTTTTACTGGACGTACTGTATTTTACGAATCGTAATAGTAAATAATTTGAAATCGAAATAAATGATAAAAATTGTTTATATTTAGTGATTTTTGTATTACGTACGTTATATTTGCTTCGTAGAATAATTATTTTAAATAATGGGTTGATAAGTTTTGGAATTCTTCTGAATAATTTACTCATAACTTTTTCGGTTTATTCAAATATTTTGTCATTTTTCATATAAGAGTGTTTAAAATGTCGTCAGGGAATGCTATGAGACAACTTGAAGAAAGACATGCAGCCATCAAAGTAGAACTTATGGTGTGGTCGACAAAATTAGATTTATTAGCCCTGTCATATGCAAATGGTTAATGTTTTTATGGTTCATTAATAAATTTTCTGAAACCTTATGTTGTTTTTAATTTATTGGAGAATTCTTCCCAAAATTATTTTATTTAAAGCATAAGTTTGTGATTTTTAGGTGAAGTAGCACTTCATAGACTGAATTGGTTAAAAGTATGGGTTTTACCACCTCCAAGTGATGGTGTTACTGTTAAAGGTATTGCTTGGAGACCAGACGCAAAAGTCATAGCAATCGGTTACAGTACAAGTAGGTTTTTTAACATTAATTTAAACATATTATTATTTACTGCTTCACTTTAAAATTTAATCTCTCTTTTCTTTGTTTTAAGAAAAAAAGTACTTCGTCTAATATTTGTTTGATGAAGTTCATTTTATAAGGAATTATTTTTGTATTGTTGTAGATGAGATATACTTGGTTGATGTGGAAAATAAAGAAGTGCTTAACAAGTCAATGTTTGATGCAGAAATTACATGTCTTAGCTGGAGTGATGAAAAAGAAGAATTACTTTTTAATAAAGCCAATTTGTTAAGTCAAAAAATTAGCAGTCCTTTAAGAGAATTTATGAATAAAGATGACAGTAGGATTTTTCTTCCTAAATTACCATCATTGACTGGAAATTTTACTTCCAACAGCACAAATTCAGATGATCATGTAGATGATGCGAAAAAGATTAAAGATCAACAAACATTAAGTATATTACTTGTCGGTTTAAGCAATGGTAAACTTTGCATTAGTGTTTTCGGCTTGTTTCCTTCCGCTGTGATCGACATCAAAAGTTATTATAATAACTCGGAGTGTATAATTTTAAACTGCAATGTTTCAAAGGATTATAAAGTTATTTTTGTAGTTGTTTCTATAAAAGCCAAAGAAGCAGAGAAATATACTACATCTGTTTTACTACTTAATTCTGATATTCTTTCAAGTTATAGTCACGAATTGTACACGTTAGCATTGAAATATGGACATTTAATTAGTTCCGTTGATTATTTAAAACAAACGCTACAAAACATTATTGAAAGTTGGGAAAATATACTAATCGAAATGGATTCCAAATTGACAGCTTATGCCTCCAAAGTACCACCTGGAAGAGTGAGTGCAGATTTTTTAGAGCTTCTGATGTTTGGAACTCCATCACCGGAAATGGGTGTTTTCTTACTTCAAGATTTGACAGAAAGAGGGTTAAAAAAACTTGGCAATTCAATCGAATTAAGTTATTTAAATATTCAAAAATTGGTATTAAAACATTTGCATTCTGTCGGGCAAAATTTAGCTTACCATCTTGACGAGTTGTGGGGCTTATCCAGATGTCCCCATTATTTTCAAATTTTAGGTCTGAATGAGTCTTTTGTAAATGAAGCATTTATTTCTACTGGTTCCTTCTTGATAAAAGCAACTGAAGTTCAACAAGTTATAGATAATTCATTAAAAATATACAAAGCTTTTTTCCGTTGGTTGTACACCATTATTCTAAGACTGAGTGACGATAGAGTATCATCAGATATGAGTAAGATATCCCAACAGGATTTACTTGGGATTGCAGAATTTTTATATAATTTCGAAGGGCAAGACTCCAACACATCTATATACAAGCCTAAATTTAATTTGGAACGTCTCGGACAATATTTATTAGATAAAAATCTTGAAATTTTACCAGACGATGATAACGAACTATGGACAAAATTTTTAGAAGAGAAACATCCTCTCATCAATCAAAATCAGTTAATAATTCCTCATCACAAAAACATGTCAATAGTCCAAGAAATAAACAATTTAGAAAATCAAATCAATTGTATTTTTAAATATTCAGAGGGGTTCATAGGACAGCATTTCAAACTGCTTTATTTACGTGATTTTATGCAAGTCCATGATCCCTTCGTTAAAGTTACCAGCACGTATTCAGTTGAAGAAGAAAAGTTTTCGGTGGCCATTTTAGATTCAAAGGATTCATCAAACGGTTTTTATTTCATTGAGGTATTCATTCATTCTGAAAAACAGCCACCGAAATTTGCTCATTTGTGTTTTGACGAATTCAAATATTGCAACAGAGTCATCGATATACAATTTTATCTGGAAGATGTTTTGTCCGTTTTAACGGTTCAAAAATTTACAATGCATTCAACGGATTTTATCCAATTGCCCGTTAAAGTAATTAAAGATTTGGATTATGAAAAATTTACTTCCATCAACATTCAACATTTAATAAATAATTATGCTCGTAATATAGAAGGGATTGTGGCATCTCGTTTTGCCGTTAGTGGAAGCAGAAAAGTTTGCGTTATATTATCAGATAATAAAAGAAAAGTAAAATTATTCGAAATGGAAGCAGAAGATGAAGAAGATGATGATGAAGTTATGGAAACCACAGGGTCATTTAAAGAATCAAATGATTCAATAATGAAACTTGAAAAATCAGATACGAGTATTTGTGACAATTAATTTTAAACCATTGGTAATAAAAAAAACTCATCCCAGTAGTAAGTTGAGAAACAAACACAAAAATATTTGAAAGAAAAGCCATGATGGCAATACAATAATACAATGGCGATCCAGTACAATTGTTATCATACTTTAAGTTTTCTTTTAAAAATTTAATTAATAATATA
Organism: Pediculus humanus corporis; assembly: GCF_000006295.1. Taxonomy (NCBI): domain Eukaryota; kingdom Metazoa; phylum Arthropoda; class Insecta; order Psocodea; family Pediculidae; genus Pediculus; species Pediculus humanus. Next base: position 182,014 of record NW_002987756.1, on the reverse strand, counting down.
TTAAATTAATGAAATTAACTATTGATGATTTCAAATTACTATTTTGTGTGATTAAATTTGGTTATTAAAATCAAATACTGAGATTTCCTATATATACATAATACAACCAAACTTATTCATAATTATTTAAATTAAAAAAAAAACTTGCTTTTCAAGAAACTAATTATGTAATAATTGTAATTTATTAAAAATATGTACATATATTTATGTAAATAATTTTTTTTTTTTTTTTTACAATTTTATAATAAAACAAAATTAATTCTTTAATTCAATTTTTTGTTTTTCAATTCATAAAAATCTATTGTTGCCATGAGTCATATTTTACTGTTTTTTTTTTTTTATTTGATAATTCAATTTAAATTTACACATAATTAAATAAAATTTATCTCTTTTTCAAACTAAAAAAAAAGATTTAAAAGCAAATATTTATTAAAAAGAAAAAACGTTATTAAAATTTTCCCCCCAAAAAGAAAAGAAAAAAACGTTTCCGTTTCCGGTTTCGGCATCTTCCCCAACTCTCTATGCTTCCAAAGTTAGCTCGATGCAAACCTCGGGTTGTTCGGCAGTTGTCGCCGAGGTTGAGAAGAAGAACGTAAGTTGAGAGCGCGTTTAAGTTACCGTTATTTTTGACGCTCCTTTTAGGACCTGTTGTTTACAACATTTTTCTCTTTTTTTTTTTTTTTTTCATTAAATATTATTAATTTAAAAAAAAAACTTTATCTCGGTTATTATTATTATTCGTTGTGTGTATTTGTGTTTAAATATGATATTGTGTTGTGACGTTTTTATTTCATTTCAAAACGTATAGAGAAGAAAAAACAAGAGGAATTAGAAAAAAAATGCAACGTTTTTTTAGGTACAAATTGCCATTTTTTCTCTCTCTCTCTTTCTCTCTTTCTCTCTCAACGAAATAAAATTAATATAATCGTTAATTATATTTCGTTATATTCTCACATAATATTATCGTTGTGAAAAAAAAAAATTTTTCTCTCTCCGAATCAAAAAAAAAAAAAAAAAATCAATTGGAAACGTCAAAACATGCAGTGAGGAGAGAAAGCGCAGTCAGATTGAATTAAAAAACTCCTACATGTAGTAATTCAAAGCCAGGTCGAATCGTCGTCGTCGTCGTCGTCGTCGTATTATAATTTTAAATTCATTGATTTAATTTATCTTAAAAAATTATTTGCTAGCCGTTTAAAAAAAATTATTTCTTTTATTCTAATACGAAAATTTTATTTATTTATTTTCCGTGTGTGTGTGTGTGTGTGTATTTCATCGGTTTTTATTTATTTACAAAAAATTTCATTCGAATCAAATGAGATATAATGAATACACACACAAACACAAACAAACGAAAGTGAAAGTAGTTAATCTTGAATTTTTTTTTTTTATTTTTTTCGGCAAAATTGATTTTCGTTTATTTTCCCCTCCCCTTCCCCCTTCCCCCTTCAAAAAAAAAAAAACGTCGTATGAAAAATTCTAAAAAAAAACCGATCATAAATTATTTTCCGGGAAAATGCCAAAAAAAAAAAAAAAAAAAAATTATCGACGATAAGAAATTTTCTTTTCCATAAAAATAAATAATTTTTTTTTTTTTTCTAGAAGGAAATAATATTATTATTATTATTATTATTATTATTCGTTTCTATTTTTTAATAACGTCGAGTTTTATTAATAAATAAATAAATAAATTTAAGGTGATAATTAATAATAATAAGAAACAAAATCTAAAAATAAATTCGTTTCTTTAGTTTTAATTTTTATTAATTAATTTTAATTATTTAATGAATCGTATTATTAAATTTATGATAGATAATAATAATAATTTATTATTTGCTTCGTTCGAACTATTATTATTATTATTATTATTAGAAATTTTTTTTTTTTGAAATTGTTTATATTTTTTTTTACAACATGAAATAAATCAAATGGAAAGAAAAAAGGTTTAAGAGAGAGGGAAACAAATTTTTTTTTTTTATTTTTCAAATAAAATTTTTAAAATTTGAGGGGCTGTAAAAATAAATAACAAGTTTATATATAATTATTGTATGCAATAATAATAATAATAATAATAATAATAATAATAATAAAGATAGAAAAAGATAGAGAGAAGAAAAAAAAGGAAAGGAAAGGAACAGGTTCAATTTTTTATATATACATATCTCTCTCTCTCTCTAAACTAGTTTTTTTTTTTTTCTTCTGCTATTTCATTTTTTTTTTTTTTTTTCGTTTGAAATGTCACTAAATATTTTTGTGCCTTTTTTTTTTTTTTTTAATAATGATTTCACTTGCAAACCGTCGGCATCGAAATGAATTTTATTAATTTTTTTTTCTTCTTCGAAACGGCCATTTTTTTTTTTTTTATATGTTAAATTCCATTTCGTCGGTTTAGAAGCCAATTAAAAAGAAGAAGAAAAAATTTTTTTTTTTTTAGTTAGAACTTGATAGTTTTTATGTGATATTCCGAAAAGAAAATTATATAAAAAAAATATTATCGACTATTTTTTTTTTTTTAGTTCGTTGATGGATTTTTTTTTTTTTTTTTTTGTTCGATACAAGAATGACAAAGAGTCACTTTTTTTTATTCGATTTTGTTTCTTAGTTGAAATAAATAAAAATTATTAGTTATTTGTATCGAGTTGTTAGTTGTCTACCCCCTCTCCGTCAAAAGAAGAAAAGATAATCATTTTTTTTTTTTTTTTTTTTTTTTATTTAGGAAATAATAGTTATGGATGTTGTTCATATAAATGGTAGAATTCAAAAGGGTTGAATGAAGCCACAAACCACGCGCAAAATGTTGATCGTAAATCAACAATCATGGATGATTGTCGCGTTTTTGGAATTAACGTGGAACTTTGTCGCGTGTGCGATGAACGGAATCGGCGGTCACCCCATTATCGGAGAAATAAGCGGTCACCCGATAATAACTCATCAAACGGCTGAAAGATTGTCAAAATGTCCGTGGGCTTGTTCTTGTGCGGGTTTGGCAATAGATTGTTCTCATCACGGTTTGACTCAAGTCCCGCAAATATTACCCTCGGATGCAGAAAAATTGTAAGTTACTAAAATAAATAATCAAATTTTTCTTTTTGTTTCTTAATTTTTATATTTTTCCGTTATTATTAATGACACACGCAACAAATAATTGACGTTAACGACGTGTGACGCGTTGACGTTTACAAATAATAATAATAATTAAATAATTAAATTTTATTTTCTATTAAAAATTTCTTCTTCTTTTTTTTTTTTTTTTATTAAATTTTGCATATAATTTTTTTTTTTGTTCTACTTCCACGTCGTTAAAATTTTCTTTTTTTATAAACAGGAGAATCAAAAATTTTACTATTACAAATAACAAAGTTATTAATAATAATAATATTAAATGAATTCTTTGATAGAATTAAAACTTTTTCCGTTTATTTATTTATTTTTTTTTCGTTAATAGTTTTCTGTCGAAATTTTTAAAAGGGAAGTCAAATTTAAAAAGAAAAAATATTGATGGAAAATTGTCGGAAAATTGAAAATCGTTGATTAATTATTATTATTATTATTATTTAAAATTCGAATTGTAAAAATTGTCGAAGGAATACAAAGGTAAAAACTCATCGTAAAAAAATTGTTATGTCGATTT
>NW_002987756.1:149220-178274 GCF_000006295.1 Pediculus humanus corporis | reverse complement strand
ACCTTTTGTGACGTGAAACAAATGACCGCAGAAAATTCTAGAAAGGATTTTTTTTTTTTTTTTATATTTAAATAATATTAGATCAAATTGGAAATGGTGGCTCGTACATCTCATATGAGACAACAAATACAATGTTTTTTGTAAACGTTGGCACCGAACAATGTTTGCAATAATAGTACTAATAATAATAATGATAATGATAATAATAATAATAATAATAATACTAATACTGATTAAACACAAAATAGAGAAAAATACAATGTTATTCAAATCGAATGGAATCGAAAAAAAAAAAATTACCGCCTTTTTTTTTTTTTTTTTATATATATATTTTAAATGAGGGGCAATAGCCTAATAAATTTTTTTAGTTTAGTTTTGTTTAAAAAAAAAAAAAAAAAAAAAGGAAAAATGTGTTAATTTGTTTAAATTTTCAAATCGCGCCATTTCGTGTTTTAAAAATTAAAAATTTCTAATTTTATAATTAAAAAAAAAAAAAAAAAAAAAAAAAAAGTTTAACTGAAAGAAAAAGAAATTTTTATACGGTCAAACGGAGTTTTTAATAAAAACTACAATAATAATAATAATAATAATAATAATAATAATAATAATAATAATAATAATAAAAGCCAACGGCCATAGCGTGCTGGTCACACCGGTTCCCGTACGATCACCGAAGTTAAGCAGCATCGGGCGTGGTGCAAACTTGGATGGGTGACCGTTTGAGAACGCCACGTGCTGTTGGCTTAAAAGAGCAAAAAAAAAATGAGAACAAGACAAAGTAAGAACCAAAAACAAAATCTTGTTCTACTGTCGACCTGAGGCAGCTCGACGAGAATGTGAATTTCACTGCTTCTGACCCTGGCCACTCCAAAGATGTTAGTCACCGGAGCCCAGTTCAGGAGACAAATCGTTCCCATCGAAAAAGACGGACTCAGGAAGACCTTCAAGAATTGATGTGGTGCTATCTTATAATAAGTGGCACCACCGAAATTCGAGTATTTGTCCCTAAGGAATCGGGTAGAAACCTCGGATAAATACTTAAAAACTCCGACAAGTAGCCTTGTCGTGTTTAATGGTGGATAATAATAATAATAATAATAATAATAAAATAGTTGAATGGTTTTTTTTTCCCCCCAAATAGAATTGTAAAGAAATTTATTATTATTATTATTATTATTATTATTATTATTATTATTATTATTTAAAAATATTCAATTTGTATTTAATGATGATTACGTTTAATAGATTTTTACCTTTGTACTTTACAATTTTATTATAATAAAATTAAATTTTGTGATTGTGTACGATTTATTATTATTATTATTATTATTATTATTATTATTATTATTATTATTATTATTATTATTTATAAATAAATTTAAATGAAAATTTTATCGTTTAAAATGAGAAGGAAGGAAGGAAGGAATAAGAGACAAAGATCGTTTTTCCTTCGATCGTAATTCCTGTTTTTTTTTATTCCTTATGGAATTATTCATAATAAATAAAAATTATCATTATTATTATTGTTTTTTTCCAGAGATCTACAGGGAAACAACATCACAATAATATTCGAAACGGATTTTAAAAACATGGGAAATTTAAAAGTTTTGTAAGTAAATTTTTTAATAACAATTTATTTATAAATTATTTTATTCTGAAATTAATCCGCCATTACTAATTTTTTTTTTTTTTTTGGTAAATGTTTCAATTAAAAACAAAAATGGCGGAAAAGTTGGTAAAATAATTTCGACATTAATTAAATTTAAAAAACAAAAAAAAAAAAAAAATCATCGAAAAAAAAGAAAAAGTCAGAAAAAAAAAAATTTTTTTTGTTGTTTTTATTTACATGATGACGTCACGTACCCATATGAATTTTTTCTTTTCTTCTGCTTATTTTTCCATTTTTGATTTGTTTTGTTTTGATTTTTTAAATTTTTTTCGTTGTTTGACTTATTATCTTTTGTTTTTTTCTTTGTCTTTTTCCAACTTTATGTTTTTTCTCTCTCTCACACACACACTTTTCAAATAAAAGAAAAAAAATTATGTATATTTTTATAATTATTTTAATTATATTTCTAATGAGTGAGAAAAGAGAGATTTTTTGGACATTTAATTGATATGATTATTTATTTATTTATTAACTTTATTTATTAACTTTATTTATTTATTTTATTTTTTTTATTTTTTTTTAAATAGGAATTTACACGATAATCGGATTCACACAATCGATAGAGGAGCTTTTCACGATTTGATTTCTCTCGAAAGATTGTAAGTTTTTTTTATTTATTTATTTATTTATTTACTCGTCCATGTTTAAAAAATGTCTTTGTGTCCCTATTATTATTATTATTATTATTATTATTATTATTATTATTATTGAAAATATATATAATTAAATTAACGGTTTTAATTATAATGTGGTCATTTATCAATTTAATATCGAATTCAATTTTTTTTTAAATAACTCATTAATTTAATTTCTATAAATATTATAATTTATTATCAAGCAGAAGAAAATAATTTTAATAATAATAATTATCATTATCATCATTATGATTTTTCTTTTGATTCGTAACAACCAAATGTTGTACTCCCCCCCTTATTTTTCCATTAATGTTTTATTCAAATGTATTTTTTTTTTTTTTTTTAGATGAAAAAAATTTTATTTTTGTTTCATTCACGTTCACATAATTTCTCTCTCTCTCCCTCTCCCTCTCTCTCTCTCTCTCACACAAATTATAGTTTTAAATATAAAAAAAAAAAAAAAAAAAAAAAAAAACGTTCGTTCATGACATCTGAATAATCTTTTCTTTCTTTTTTATTTTTTATTTTATTTTATTCGTTATAAATTTTTTTTTTTTTTTTTTTTTTTGTAGTAAGTTTTTAAAATACTATTAGAAAATTATGGACAAATGAAACATAAGCTTTTAAATGATTGCAAAAACCCGTTTTTCCATTTGTTGATCCCCATCCTTCATTTTTTTTTTTTTTTATAATAATAATAATAATAATAATAGGATTAGAAAAAGATTCTCTTTTATAAATAAATAAATAGAGTTGAAACGTAATTATCATTATCATCATTTTGTATTTTCGTGATTTTGCTTCTGGAGAAAAAAAAAAAAGAAAAGAGGCTAAAATCTTTGGTTTCCACTGGATAAAATTTTTTTTTTTTTTTAAACAAATTTTTCGAAAATAATAATAATAATAATGATTTGTTTTAACCGAAAGCTTTTTCTTTGGAAAAAATTTTCATTTTTTTTTTTTTTTTTTTTATACATTTTAGGAGGTTAAGCACGAATAATTTAAAACACGTACCAGATTTTTTATTTGGTAATCTACCTAATTTGCATAGGTTGTAAGTATTTTTTTTTTTTTTTTTAACCCTAAAACTAACCCTAAATAATAATAATAATAATATTAAAATATTAATTGTCTTATTAGTTTATTAGAATTTATTTTTTTTTTTTTTTTACATCGCAGAGATTTGAGTCACAATCAACTTGAAGTCGTGGGTAAGAAAACATTTAAAGGATGTTCGCAATTAAAAGTTCTTCAATTGGACAATAATAAATTAACGTGTATTGATGAAACGGCCATAAATGAACTTCAAGATTTAGAAGTATTGTAAGTTTTTAATAAAAAAAATGTATCGTGCGTTATGTTCTTTAACATATCAATAAAACAACAACAAAACCTTTCTTGAGATCATTTTTTTTTTCCTACTTGTTAGACATCTGTCATTAAAAGTTGTTTTTACCAAAATAAACAATTTATAAAAAAAAAAAAAAAAAAACATGAGAGTAAATTTTTGTGTTTTTTATTCATCCTGCAAAAAAGTCGTAAAAACTACACTTTTTTTTAATAAATAAATAAATATTTAAACCTGTTGTTGTAAACTTTATGTATTTTATATTTTTTTTAAAAAAAAATGTTTTATAATTTAAACAGTTCATCTTTGTAACATAAATTAAGTTTATGGTTTTTTTTTCTCTCTCTCTCTCTCTCTTTCTCCAGGACTCTTAACAATAACAATTTAACATCGATAGGAAAAGGAATGTTTGAAGGATTGAGTTTGAGGAGTTTAAGACTATCGGAAAACAGTTTAATATGCGATTGTCATTTGACTTGGTTGGCTAGATGGCTTAGAAAATCTCCCAAATTGGCTCCCTACACGAAATGTTTTTCACCCAATCAATTAAAGGGTCACAACGTTGCGGATTTACACGATCAAGAATTCAGGTGTTCGAGTTTGGTCGAAAGACCCTCCGGTGAATGCGAAGCCGAACAAGAATGTCCTCATCCTTGCAGATGTTCAGAGGGTATCGTGGATTGCAGGGATAAAGCTTTGACGAAAATTCCGGATACTTTACCGGAAGGAATGACCGAATTGTAAGTTCAACAAATGCCCTTTTTCGAATTTTTATTACCTTTTATTATTATTATTATTATTATTATTATTACAGGCGACTGGAACAAAATCAAATAATTGAAATTCCATCCAAAGCGTTTACTCCGTATACAAGACTTAGGAGAATGTAAGTTTTTATTATTATTATTATTATTAATTATTAATTATTATTATTATTATTATTATTGTTATTTTTGTTGCAGTGATTTGAGCAATAATAAAATTAGTAAAATAGCTTCAGATGCATTTCAAGGAGTTAAAAGTCTTACATCGTTGTGAGTATTAAATGAATTTGAAATTCGAATTAAATTATTAATCATTCGTAATTAAAAAAAAAAATTATTTGATTTTTTTTTTATCCAGGGTTTTATACGGGAATAAAATATCAGATTTGCCACACGGAGTCTTCCACGGTTTAACCTCATTGCAATTGCTTTTGTTAAACGCAAATGAAATTTCTTGCATCCGAAAGGATTCATTTAAAGATTTGCACAATGTTAATTTATTGTGAGTTTTTTTTTTCTCCTGAGGGAACCATAATGATTTGCGATAATTTATTATAATAATCTTGTGTGAAATGTTTTCAGATCACTTTACGACAATAATATATTATCCCTAGCAAATGGAACTTTTGATTCGCTTAAAAACGTACAAACTTTGTAAGTGGTAACGAATGAAATTGAAAACTATTTAAAATATTCGATTTTTAATCGACTGGAATTTTTTTTTTTTACAGGCATTTAGGAAAAAATCCATTTATTTGCGATTGTAATCTAAGATGGTTAATTCAGTACCTGAAAAAAAATCCCGTCGAAAGATCTGGAGCGAGATGCGAAACTCCCAAACGTATGGGACGAAAAAAATTTGATTTGACGAAAGATGATAGATTTAAATGCAAAGGTTAATAAATCCCTATAAATTATTTTAATATGATAAATAAAAAAAAGCCTCGGGGCGGGGGGAAATATGTAAATTATTATTATTATTATAATAAAATTAAAAAAAGTGAATTGACAAATCGTTACGTGAATGAATAAGTAATAATAAAATAACAGTTAATAATCATCGAATGCGTTGTCGTATGAATTTTAATTTGTTATTCCCTATGAGTCATTTGCATGTAAACACAATATTCGACCTTGAATGGAATGCGGCGACATAGTAGTAAAAAAAAAAACAAAATGGCGGACATTTGTTTTGTTTACGATTATCGTTTAATAAATTGAGATTAATGAATGAGGCCTCCTTAATAAAAATTAATTATAAAATATACCCGATATTTATTTAAATTTTTTTTTGGAAATTTAGGCACAGAAGAATTTAGAACGCGTTATGCTGGAGATTGTGTTATCGATAGTGCGTGTCCCGTGGGATGCAGTTGCGATGGTACAACCGTTGATTGCGGAGGACGAGGTCTAACCGAAATTCCAAAAGATATTCCAAAATACACGACGGATTTACTTTTAAACGACAACGAAATAACTAAAATAAAATCGGATGGATTATTTGGAAGGTTACCCAATTTAGTGAAATTAGATTTTAGACGGAATAAAATTAACGGAATCGAACCGAATTCGTTCGAAGGAGCAGAAAAACTTTCAGAATTGTCAGTATGGAGATTTCGAAAAGGGCAAAAGAAAAGGATTTTTATTTAATATTGTTAATTTATTTATATTTCAGGTTATTATCGGAAAATAAACTCGGGGAAATACATAATAAAATGTTTCTCGGTTTACATAATTTAAAAAAATTATCCCTTTACGAAAATGAAATTTCTTGCGTTATGCCAGGATCATTTAATTCATTAATGAATCTTAAAACTTTGTAAGTTATAATTATTAAAATAAAAAAAAAAAATAAAAATAAGGTACAGTTTTATTAACATAAACAATAAATTTCAGAAATCTTTTATCAAATCCATTTTATTGCAATTGTCATTTGGCTTGGTTTGCGGATTGGTTAAGACGACGTCAATTAAGTGCTGCTAATCCGAGATGCGGAGGACCGGATCATCTCAAAGACACGCTAATCCAAGAATTATCTCATAACGATTTCAAATGCGTCGGAGATCAAGATCAGGGTTGTTTGGGCGATTCGTACTGTCCTCCGAAATGCTCTTGTACCGGTACCGTTGTCAGGTGTACACGTGCCAAGCTCAAAGAAATACCCAGAGGAATTCCACCCGACACATCCGAACTTTATTTAGACGTTAATGAAATTCAAAGCGTACAAATCCCACGAATCCATCATTTGAAATATCTAACGAAATTGTATGTTTTTCACACGTGTAGACAACGTGCAAGAAAAAAATTATAATTTATTTAATTGTATTTATTTTTTTTTTTTTTAGAGATTTAAGTAATAATCAAATTTCCGTTTTATCAAATTATACATTTGCTAATTTAACACGATTGTCTACGTTAATAATTACATATAATAAAATTCAATGCGTCGAAGTTCATGCTTTCAGTGGCTTAAAATCCTTAAGGATAGTGTAAGAATCATTTATTTAATATAAATTTATGAGATTATTATTAATCGAGGGGAGGAGGGGAGGGGGCAGTATAGTTGAAAAAGTATGAAAAGTAATTAAAAAATATTTTTTTTCATTTCAGGTCATTACATGGGAATGATATTTCACAATTACACAACGAAACATTTGCCGATTTAGAATCAATTACTCATTTGTAAGTTGTTTTTTTAATGAATATCACAGCAGGATTTAAAATATCAAATTACTCGTTAAAGGTTGTCACTTGTCTCTAACTAATTGATTTGATTTATTTTTGAAAAATTAGAGCTCTCGGAGATAACCCGTTTTATTGCGACTGTAATTTAAGATGGCTGGCGGAATGGGTTAAAAGTGATTATGTCGAACCAGGAGTTGCTTTTTGCGCCGAACCCATTTCTCTCAAGGGCAAACTTTTACTCACAACACCGTCTTCTGCTTTTCAATGCAAAGAAAAAGTCGGAAATGAAATTTTAGCTAAATGTAACGCCTGCTACACTTTCCCCTGCGTGAACGGAGCACAGTGTGAACCTTTACCCGAAAGACAATACAAATGCAGGTACGGTGTTTCACGCATGAACATAATTTTAAATAAATTATATTGTTTCCTATCGTTAAGGTTCAATTTGTAATAATTATTATTTACAGATGCCAGCCGGGATACCACGGACCTCATTGCCAGCACATGATTGATGCATGCTACGGAAATCCTTGCAGTAATGGTGGTACATGTAAAGTACTGGAAGAAGGTCGTTTCAACTGTCTTTGCCCCCCGGGATACACAGGAGTTCGTTGCGAAATAAATATCGACGATTGTCTTAATCATAAATGTGAAAATAATGCAACTTGTCACGATTCCGTTTTATCATACGTTTGTAAATGTCTACCTGGTTTCATGGGAGAATATTGCGAAATTAAAATTCCCTTTTGTAAGAAAGAATATAATTCTTGCAAAAATGGCGCCACTTGTCGGGATCATTATACCTATTACTCGTGTGAGTGTCTACCCGGTTACACCGGGGAAAATTGCACCATCAATATAGACGATTGTCAAAATCATTTATGTCAAGTAAGTTATTTTTACGTGAAAAGTTGCGAGTATTTTCATCAACGGTTAAAATTTACTTGTTTTTTTTGTTAACAGAATGGCGGAACGTGTGTGGATGGCATCAATGATTATACATGTAAATGCTCAGAAGATTTCAGTGGAAAATTTTGCGAAATCCCACCAATGGTTGCTATGTTATATCCTCAAACTAGTCCTTGTCAACAACACGATTGTAAAAATGGAATATGTTTTCAACCGACGGGTTCTAATGATTATTTGTGCAAATGTCATCCCGGTTACACGGGTAAACGTTGCGAATATCTAACTTCCATAAGCTTTTTACATAATAATTCCTTCATCGAATTAGAACCTCTCAGAACCAAACCCGAAGCCAATATAACCATCATATTTTCGACGGAACAAGACAATGGAATACTCATGTACGATGGTACTGAATCTCAACACATAGCTGCAGAATTATTTAGCGGTCGAATTCGGGTAAGCTACGATGTAGGCAACAATCCAGTGTCTACCATCTACAGTTTCGAAATGGTCTCCGATGGTAAATACCACGTTGTCGAACTTATTTCGGTGAAGAAAAATTTTACACTTTCCGTCGACGGTGGAGTTGCTCGTTCGATAATAAATGAAGGGGATAAAGAAAATTTATGGTTGACGACACCCTTGTACATTGGTGGTATAACTCAGGAATCAGGTCAAGAGGCTTTTACAAATTGGCACTTGCGAAATCTGTCCAGTTTTAGAGGTTTTTATTATTATTATTATTCATTAGGAAAAAATCATGACGTTTGTTTTTATATCATTGTATATTATTATTATTATTTTAAGGTTGTATGAAAGAAGTTTGGGTTAATCACAAGTTGGTAGATTTTACGAATGCAGCCAAACAAAATAAAATAACCGGAGGTTGTTCTTTGCTCGAAGATGATGATGATGAGCAAATGGAAAGCGATGGAGATGGCGGAGGAAGGAGGAACGATCCTGACGACGATGATGATGATCCTTGTTTTAATAACAATTGTAAATCTGGAAGTACCTGCGTTGCTAAAGCATCTGGAACGTACGCATGCAAGTGTCAACCTGGATGGTCTGGAAAATATTGTGAAACTGGTAAAGAAAATTAACCAAATCATTTATTATTCACGTAGGAGGAAAACAGGTATATAATTTTTGATTTGATTTCAGGGCCTTCGTGCAGAAAAGAACAAACTCGTGAATTTTATTTCGAACACGGATGTAAAACGAGGAAACCGTTGAAATTAGCTAAATGCGAAGGAAGTTGCGGATCCAGTTGTTGCAGAGCCCGGAAAACAAAACGTCGCAAAGTTCGTTTGCTTTGCCCCGATAAAATGAGATATACAAAAGAAGTTGATATTGTCAGAAAGTGCGCATGTAGTAAAAAATGTTATTAATTGCTTCTTTCTTAATTCCAGTGTTATTTATTTTATTTATAATGTTTGTTTTTTCTTTCTTTATTTTATTATGTATATAATTTATTTATTAGGTGTTTCTTAAATAATCCACTTTATATATATTAAAAAAAATGAGATATAAAAGATTTCTATTTATTATTTCAAATTATTATTATTATTTTTTGTAATACTACAACATTTAAAATTTTATTATAGTACTCTTCATATTAAAAACATTTTATTTTTTTTAATTTTGTTTCAGAATTGATGTCAATTTATTTTTGTTATTAATTAATTAATTAATTATTACTTCATCACATATAAATTTTTTTTTATTTTTTTAAATTAAAGCAAATTATTATAAATAGATTTATATTATTTAATTTTTTTTAAAAAAAAACTTATTTTGCAATCTCATCATTTTTTATTGTGTGTTGCTTCCAAAATATTTTAAAGTGTTGAAGAGATAAGTTCTTATGATAGTTTCATTAAAGAAATAAAATTTTGTGCAAATTTGAACAGGAATTTATAAACGAAAGAAAATTTTAGTAAAATTTTAATGAAAGGAGTAAAAATAAATCATTTTTTGTTTTTTTGAATGAATGAATAGTTTTTGGACTTCTCCATTTAAAGCAATATTTACCATTAATTCTAATTTATTTAGTTCTAAAAATATGAGAAGATGATTTAAAGTTAGTTTTTTAGGTAGTCTGTTGCTTCAAGTTCTGTTAATGTTCTTTAACATTTAGTAATAATTTATATATTTTTCTTTTAATACCATGAGTATAAAGTATTAAATAAGTATTTCGATTACAAATATTAAATTTTTGCTAGGAATTAAATAAATTTAAAATACATAAACAATAAACAAAAGTTTGACAATCAAATTACAATTTTAAGAAGTTGCTATTTTCTAATTAAAACAAATTAATTAACTTAATAAAAGACTAATTTTATAGTTTAAACATATAATAATGAATAAATAGTGTTAATTTTAATTAAAATCAAAAACTTTTCTGTAACATAAATTAATTATTTCAGGATTTATGGCTTTGAGAAATGTAATTTTATTTTCCATTGTGTTCAAAAACGTATGAGACTAAAGGAATCAAATCAGGTATTCGCAAATAATTTGACGATGTTTTTATTTACAATAAAATTTATTAAAAATAATTAATTTATTTTTAAAATAAATAAATAATAATTTTACAGATTAATTACATACAATTTAATGTAAAAAAAATTTATTAACTTTTAAAAAAAAAACTTTCGTGTTACGTTTAAAAAGTAACTCATTTGATAATAGCAAAAAAATCTTAATGACGTCAAAGAACAACAAATATGGAGGCGTGCAACGCAGTTGAGAAAGAAGTTGATAAAGTAATTACAAAATTTAGTGGTATACATGAGCATTCTGAAAAAACTCTACATGATTTATCTAATCATATAGAAGCTCTTAAAAAAAAAATGGATGAAAGTAAGTACTTTTTAATATTTTTATTATAAATATAAATACTGTTCGTTCTTTGTTTTCACTTGCTCTGTTAATATTTACAAATTGGCATTTTGAAGGTCCTCCTGGTCATGAACTCACTGTAGCTCAAATTTTAATTATGAAACAAACAGTAAATCGAGTACGTGAGTCTGTGCATAGATTAGCTGCTGATCATAGGGATTTGCACAGCACTGTGTCCAAAGTGGGCAAAGCAATAGACAGGGTTAAAAAAATTTTATAATTTTTTAAAAGTTTAAATTTTATGAAATGTATTTCCGTTAGATAAACTTCAAAATTTTTTTCTTTATAGAATTTTGTTTCTGACTTTGCATCAACTAGTAAAGAAGATGTGTTTAATGGGCAAGAAAAAATACAGTTATTGAATCAAGTCATATGTCAGCATTTTTACAGACAAGGAATGTTAGAAATAGCAGAAGAGCTTTCAAAAGAAGCTGGAATAAAAACCGAGGAGGGTAGTAAGGAACCATTTACAGAATTGAACAAAATTTTAGATTGTTTAAGGCAGCACGATTTGGAGCCAGCATTGGAATGGGCAAGAGCGAGAAGGGAAAATTTGGAAGCACAAAATTCAAGTTTAGAATTTAAATTGCATAGATTACATTTTATAGGTTTGCTTCAAGGCGGATTAGCTAAGCAAACCGAAGCTGTTCAGTATGCTAGAAAACATTTTCATCAATTTGTAAATAGACATGAAAAAGGTTGAAATTTTATTTCGAGTTAAAGTGCAACACTGTTTCAATTTTTTAAAACTGTTTTTTTCTCTTTTTCTCTTTAGAAATTCAAAATTTAATGGGAATGTTTTTGTATTTACCTCAAGGTTTGGCCTCATCACCTTATCACTACCTCCTCGATCCCACATTATGGGCTGAAATATATGAAATATTTACAAAGGATGCTTGCACTTTATTAGGTTTAAGCGTTGACAGTCCTCTTTCAGTTTGGTATGGAAAAAATTTCAATTCATTCTTTTTTTAAAGGTTTAATTCAGTTTTTTAAAAATGATGATGTAATTAAATGCACAAGACGGTATTACTGTCAATTACTCACTTTTCGTCTTAATGAGAAATAGTAACTTTTAAAATTCATTAAATGTGATTCGATAAATATTTACATAGCATTTGAAATGATGGTTTTTAATAATTCAATAATAATAATCATTTTTCATGTTTATCACAGTATAAATGCAGGATGCACTGCCTTACCAGCTTTATTAAACATAAATCAGGTTATGTTACAACGTCAAGTTACTGGCATCTGGAATGGAAAAGATGAATTACCCGTGAGTATTTTTCAAATTTTTTAAATTATTAAATTAACCATCAAGACATGAATAATAATAATAATAATAATAATTTTTTATTGTTTTTCAGATTGAAATTGATTTGGGTCAAGAAAATTTATATCATTCAGTATTTGCTTGTCCTATATTAAGACAGCAGAGTACGGAAACAAATCCTCCGATGAGATTGGTGTGCGGTCACGTGATATCAAGAGATGCACTTAATAAATTAACAAGCGGGAACAAGTAAGTAGTCAAATAAATTTATTAAAATTTCTTCTAAAACTTTCTTTTCCTTTCATGATTTATTTTTGCGAATGAAAAAGAAAAAGTTGATCATGTTTAAACATGTCACTATAGAATGTCTTGAAGACTCCTTATTTTTTTTTATTTTAGATTAAAATGTCCATATTGTCCGATGGAACAAAATCCAGCAGATGCGAGATTAGTTTATTTTTAACGATATTCTAATTTAGACTGAATTTGTATATTTAATTATCCCGAAAAATAATAATTGAATAGTACTTATAATAATTAACTATAAATTTTTATAAGAAAAAGGAAAACTTATTTAAAAGAAATCGAAAGAGAAAATTTCAACTTTTTTTTTTATCTCTAAGAACATGGGTTAAGAAAAGAAAAAAGAAAAATTTAATTATTTTAAATGTTAACCATATAAATAGAACAAAAAAGAAAGTTTTTTAAGTTGATTATTACAATTGAATAAGTAATACTTGTTGTGTAGGTTAATACTTTAAAAAACAAAAGAAAGTCAATTATAAGGGAAATTGCCTTTAAAAAAACAATATAATATAAAGTCACGTGATTAATTAATTCATGAAAAAAAGATAAATAAATAAATATTTTACGTTTTTATTTATAATAAAACTGATATTTTTGTCTTAATGATAAAAAAAGAGTTTAAGGGTTTTTGCCAAAGTTTCCACCCCCTCCCCTCCCCTCCTTCTCAATGTGTAATTAAAAGGAAAAAATTTTAATTTTGATTAAATTATGGTTAAAGTTATTAAAAAAGGAGAGATTTAATAATTTAAAGAACAAAATCGTCGTAAGATCGATAAATAAATAAATGTTAATAATGTATTCCTTTTTTTTTATTTTCTGTATATTTACATAATTAAAAATTGAGCTATTATTATTATTATTATTATCATTATTATAAATTCGTATTTATTTATTTAAATTAAGTATGGCGTTTTTCACATAAATAACAATAATAATTTATACTTAATGTCATAAATAAATAAATATATATATATATATATAATTCGTGAATTAAAAAAAAAAAAACTATTATTATTATTATTATTATTATTTAAAATAAAAAGAGAGTTACACACGTTTTTGGCCAGTTTTGGTCGTAGAATATATATATATAAAATA
This sequence comes from Pediculus humanus corporis, assembly GCF_000006295.1. Taxonomy (NCBI): domain Eukaryota; kingdom Metazoa; phylum Arthropoda; class Insecta; order Psocodea; family Pediculidae; genus Pediculus; species Pediculus humanus. Next base: position 164,677 of record NW_002987756.1, on the reverse strand, counting down.
AAATTTTATTTATTATAATAGTATAACCCTGATTCTTATTTAAAATTTTTTTTTTTTTTTTTTTTTCACATTCAAATAAAAAATTAATTTTTCTTTTCTTTTAATAAATAAATAATTTTATATTTTCTCACTCACATTTTCTTTCCCCCCATCCCCTACTCCCACCACCACCCCCATTTTCCCTCCCTCATAATGATAATACTGAATTATTTCGGAATGCCATTTATTGTTTTTTATATATATGTAAAAAAAAAATTTTCTTTTTTTTCTTTTTCATTATTTTATTAAATATCATTATTATTATTAATAATAACAGTAGAAAAATAAGTTTTATTTATTATTAAAAATAAATTAAAATTCTTTTTTTTTATTTGTGACAGACAGAAAATAAAAATAAAATAAAAATTTTTTTGAATGGTTGTTAATCCATTAACGAATTGGCAGTTTCATTCGACTCATACCTTAATAATGTAATAATAATTTCTGATAATTTATTTTATTTTATTTTTTTTTTTTGTTATCATCATTTAGGTTTTGTAATATACTTTTAAAAAAATTATTTAAAAAAAAAGAAAACAAAAAAAAACTTGAAAGAAAACAACAAGTTCAAGGCCGTTTATCATTTTTAATTTTAATACAAATAATAGGCCCTTTAACAATACTTTTATTTATTTATTCATGTTTCAGGTTTATGTATATATATATATTTATATAATTATTTTATCATTATTATTTTTCTTTGAGGTTTTTTATTTTTAAGGATACTTTAATTTATATTTTTATATGGAATATGTAATGTCCAATCAACCATTCCGATAAATCACAACTCTTGTTTTATTTTTTTTTATTTTGGCTTTTATTAAAGCTAAACCTCATTAAATTAATAATTATAAAATCCCCATCGATAAGTAATATATATATATTCAATATAAAAAATAATAATAATACTAATAATAATAATAATAATAGATAATCAATCGTTATTATTATCATTAATAAATTATTCAACCTTTAAACGCTTGCTAAATTCTTCCTGTTGTTTTTCCTTCCATTCTTTTTTCACAGCTGATCTTTTTAATTGACCGTCCCACATTAAATCGACTAAACCTCCCCTTTCTGATATTGCTCTTTTAACCCTATTGGCAAAGTCTATTGAACTCTCTCCAGGTTTTTGTTGCATCGGAGGCAAATACCAAACGTCGCAGACAATGGCCCAACTCGTCATCATGCAATACAAATATTGAAGCATTGAATATTTGCTACTGTTCCAAAAAGCATCACCAAACCTTGGATCATACTATCGAAAACAAAAAAAAAATTTATAATTAATAATCTTTTTTAAATTTCAGAACCATTTTTTTTTTTTTGTTTTTACCTTGATGGCAACCGGATAAACAGTACCGCCAACTTCGAAACTTCCTTTTTTAAATTGCATAACGGACGTGTTGTTTATGCACGTTCCCTCGGGAAATATTAAAATAGGAGGTTTCGTTTCGTCGAATACGTGTTCTCTCAGTCTTTTAGCTACCGCGTGTCTATCTTTTACTTCTGATCTTTCGAACCAGATATGTGATGAAGCTCTGGCCAGAGCTCTTTGCAATATTCCTAAAAATCCACCGTGTCTTTGACCAATCTAAATACGTTTAAAAATGCACAAAGTATTATTATTATTATCATAAATCAATAACAAAACGATGTGAAACGATGATAATGTAATGATTTTATAAATGAAATTTAAAATAACTAAAAAAAAAAAAAAATATTTACTTAAATATAGGTCTTGGAAAAAAAAAAAAAAAAGAGATACCGAAAAGAAACCTACCAAAGCATAGCAATTATCACAGGCAAGAACTAGAACATCTATGGGCGATGTGTGATTGGCAACACAGATTCCGTTCTTAGGTCTGTTTTCTTCATTATGGTACGTAATGACCGACGATAAAGCACTCGACAAAACTCCAAAGCACATTATTGATACGTGACGGTTAAGCCACCTTTTCAATTCTCCTTCTGGGAAATACCCCACAATAGCTGTGCATAACGTTAACCAAAGCGTCTGAAAATACAAATTTTGCAATACGGGCCAATACACAAAGTGAACCCAAACTGAACGTCGAATGATACCCAATGAAGACACAATTTTTTTTTTGTTTTTAAATGAATGTGAAATTTTTTGAATTTAAAAAATTCCTTGTGCACCCAAACAAAAATAATATTTAAAAACAATCACAAAAAAAAAAAAAAAAAAAAAAAAAATTTATAAGGACAAACATTTGAAGAACATGCTGACACAACAAAACAGATGAATTTTTTTTCCTCCCTATAACAGTACATTACTAACCAAAGAATACATTACATCCGTAGAAAGTATAGCTACATCTACAATAGTAGTATGGTTAGCAACGCAAATTCCTCCATTTATTGGCCTGTATTGTTTATCATGGAATTTGATGACTGCTGACAGGGATCTCATTAAAATTCGAAAAGCTATAAGGGTGGCTCTCTTGGTTAACCACAATTTGAAAATAGTATTTGGCAAATACCCGATTATTAGAGTGGACAAAATTAGCCAAACTACCTGCATTTGTTTCATAAATTTACTGCATTTAATACCACTTTTCAATACTTAATACATACTCGGAAAAAATTAATATACAACAGATAAATTTTATTATCTATAAATATTTCTAAAACGAATCGAGTGAATTCCCTAAATACTAAAATATTATTACACTGAAGATAAAGTTAAATTTAAATTTTATAAAGAATATTTTTAATAGCTAACATAAATAGAAAAAAAAAAAAAAAAAAAATTATTGTAAAATTGTACTCGAATCTATAAACCTGAATAACATTCAACTTACCCCGAAAAAGCATATGGTCACTCTAAGAGGTAACAAAAATGTATATCTCATTAAAAATCCAAACATCCATATAACAGTCAGTCTCCAACTAATAAATTCATAATTATGATTTGTTCTAGTTAACAAATTCCAAGATTTCAATTCTTCAGCTTCAAATCTTGATGTGACTTGATCTTCAATGATGGCTTCAACTCCTGTTCTAATGTAGTCCAAACAATCAGAGAGTTCAAATTCTCTTTTAGGAGGTTGCAAATCTTGTGAATCTGTAGTTACTTTATTCGAATTAATCGGTAACTTTTCCTAAAATTTTAAAAATAATAATACTGATAATAATTTACTCTTTTACATCTTTTAAATTTAATAATAATAGTAAAAAAAAAAATTTTTTTAATTAAATATACTATTAAAAGAATTAAATATTATAACTTACATATACTTACACAATTTAAATGATTGTTTGAAATATTTTGAATATGCAAATTATTGTTTCCTGTATAGTTCAATTCAGGATCAGGCACAAGAATTAAATTTTCTCTACTTATAACTGAAGATCTAGTTTTTCCTACAGGATCTGAATGAGTATTCATTTTCCCTACCTCCCCTCCTCCCCTATCATCTTCTTCTTCTTCATTATCTGATCCTTCTCTGCTTCCTTCTTTTACTTTTTGAGCTATTTCAATATGTTGTTTACCATACTAGAAAATAAAAATTGTCATGCAAAATCTTAAATTATTATTAATTTAAAGTAACTTTTTTATTTTGTGTAAGGATTATATTACTTCAATGCAATTTCCTTTTTTTTTTTTTTAAATAAAAAAAAACTCATAAAACCAAGGACTTAACTGCCATATTTAAACAGTTTAATGTTCACATGTGATTTATGAGATACCTAGAATTTTAATTCGCAGGATAATCAAAATAAGTACGTAGATATTGATAACGTGAAATAAGTTAATATCAATAAATAGTTTTACATTTCCATTTTAATTCAAAAAAATATTAACCACAAAACAAAATATATATTTATTGTATTTCCTGCTTAATACTCAAGGCTGAGTACGTTTCATTACGTTTAATTTCACAACAATGTTTTTTGTATAATTTACCTCAAATATCTTAATAAGTATTTTTATATACAATCTCCGAACTCCAAACGATTTTCCCATAGATGCTAAAAATATTGTTCCTAATAAAAACATTAAAAAAGGAGTATACAGTAGCGAAAAGCTAACAGACATTAAATTAAACCAAAACGCCATTTTGAAAACTGTTTTCAGGCTCAATTAAAAGATCTCACAGACCTTTGTACTATTTTTTTTTTCGAGAATGTTGAAATATTAAAATGAATTTTTCCTTATACATTTTTATTTGATTTTTTTAAAATGACTACGTAATAACGATTACAACATATTTATGAATTTTTTTAGTAATTTAGATAAATATTTTAGATGTAGGAGGCATTGTTAAAACAATTTTACAAGAAATAATGAATAGTCATCTTTCATTAGAATAATTTAAAAAGAAAAAAATTATTTTATTTATTATATTATAAAAAACGCTATGATTATTTTCAATAATTTATATAGAAAAATAAATATTTAATTAGAGAGAATATTTTTTTTTTGTAAAGATAATTAAGTTAATTACGGAGGCATTGGCAAACGTGTTAAGATTTTTTAGGGCCAAGAAATTTTAATTCTGCTTTTAAAAATGTCTGCTTTACAACCAGTAAATGTATCTCCTCTAATTAAAGTAAGTAATTTTAAATTTTACTTATTAATTTTATTTATCCATTCTTTCGATATATTATAAATTTACTGTTGATTGAAGTATAATCTACCGTTATAATTAACCTTAAAGCTGTATTCATTCAAATCGTGACTTTGTAAATCCCAATTTTTTTTTTTTATTTAATTTAAAATACTTTAATTTTTGTATAGGGAGCTCGATGGAGTTTTCTAATAGGAGGACTAATTTACGGAAGATTGAGATATAATTATTTAATGAAAAAAGAACAAAGAAGGTTAGACGAATTGGAAAGAACTAGACCAGAGCGAGAAGCAAAATTAGCCGAAAAGTTGAAGAAAATGCGGGAAGGTAAATAACACATTCAATATGAATAATTTTTTTATTTACTTATTGTTAATATAATAATTTATTTTCAATTATCTTTACAGAGGAAATGAGAGCTATCGAAGAGTTATCTAAACCATCAAAAGTTTAAATTAAATATTGCACTCTATATATGTACTCGTATTCATTAAATAATAGTTTATTTTAGGAAATTTTTGTCATAGTTATGAAATATAATACTTAATAATATATAATCATGCATAACGATTAATACTTCTACACTTAAACACTTGAATTTAAGTTATACTCTGGAATTATATACATAAAACATTTTTGCTAAAGTTTTTTTTAAATTTGAATATATTAGGGCATTTGAAAAGGAAATTAGTTTGTAAAATAATACAAGAAAAAAGAATTAAACTCTTAGTTTAACATAAAACATATATTTATCTTTAAATAAAACAAAATAATAAATCATCATTCGTGCTTAATATTTTGAAAAAACCATTGAACAGCAGCTAAAAATGCAGGAGGACTCATCATGTCCTTTGAGTTAATATAATTTTTAACTTCTGGAATTGTCAATTCAACTACTTCAATAAATTCACCCTCTTCTCTCAGACCTCCCCCTGATGATACTTTTTGATCATCATTAACTTCTACATAGTATAATGTCTGTAATTGACCAGTGATTCCGACTCCTCTAAAAAAGAAAAAAAATAATTTGAAGACTCCTTCAAAGATCCAAAGAAAAACGATTAAATTTTACAAAATTACTTACCTAAAACTAAATAATTTTTTTAAACTATTAACAGGAACATCATATCCACACTCTTCTAATATTTCATCTTTAGCTATATCAACAATTTTTCCAGTTTTGTCGACAAGACCGGAACACAATTCTAATGAATAACCATTAAGTAAATTATATTTTTGAGTATCAATTATCGTTCCACTTTTTTTATCAGGAACTTGAGATAAATACAAAGCTGAAATATAATTTTTCGAATACATAAATCATAAATTAAAAAATTAAAAAAAAAAAACCTATAAAATTAAATATCTTACCGGGTCTAAATTGACGAACAAATACCAAAACTTTACGATTCGTATTGTAAATTAAAATTGAAACACTTGAAGTGAATAATAAAAGGTTAAATGATAATAATAATAATAATAATAAAACAGATATTTAATTTAAACTTTAATTAAAATTTACCTGTCGTGAATATGTAAAAAATCCCAATATTTTTGTTTTCCGTTAATTTGGAATTCAGCTCTCATAGGTTTTAAATACATTGATTCCGTCAATGTAGATATTTTCATTTCACTGATATTATCATTTACTTTTAAATTCATTTTTAAAATATGTTTATAATTAAAACTTAGGAATATAAAACAATTAAAATAACTATAATTTAATTAATACATCACGTTCTTATAAATAAGTTACGTAATAGGATAATTTTTAAAAATAAATAACCAGGGAAAGAATAATAGGAAAAGATTTTAATCCAAGAAGTAAGAGTAATTTATTGTCATAGACGGTAATAAATTTTTTAACTTGTTTGTTACTCTATGACATGAATTTCATCAAACGCGACGAATCATCAACGTTACTTTCCGTGATTTTAAGGTAAGTTATTTATTTCAAATTAATTTTAAAATTTAATACTTATTATTATTTAAATTTGAGGATATAAAATTAAGGTTTTATTAATGATAAACGGGTTTTAAAAAAAAAAATACTCTTTATTTACATATTAGATACATTTTTTTTTTTTACGACAAAACGTTACAAAAATATCTGTTCCAGGAACGCGCGCGCATTTTTTTTTTTTTATTTACAAATTTACATACACAAAATGTCAATTAAAATTTATTTTTTTTTAACTTTATCTTTGCCTTTACCCTTATCTTTATCTTTATCCTTATCCTTACCTTTGTCCTTATCCTTACCTTTGTCTTTATCTTTATCTTTATCTTTACCTTTGCCTTTATCAATGACTTTATCTTTGCCCTTACCTTTACCTTTACCTTTGTGTGGTGTTGTTGGAGGTGGTGTTGGAGGAGGCGGTGGTGGAGGCTGAGGAGGTGGCGGACAATCTTTTAAATTGTATTGAGTTTGATGATTTACCATTTGTATGGCAGTATCAGGTTCAGGTATTTCAAATTCAAATTCTAAATCAGATTCACTGTCAAATTCTTCATCTAACTCAGGTCTGTTAATGGTGAATTTAAGCGGTTGTTTGATATCTTTATATTCTTCTCCTGGTTTCACAACCGGATACATTGTTATATGATAAGATCCTTTGTGTCGATGAACGTGAAGTGTTGGTGGTCTTCCTTCTATTTTATCAGGTAGGGGTACCAGTTCTGAGCTTTTCCTTCTTTTTGTTTTTGGATTTACTTTAGGAGGAGGGAGTCCTCGTCTTTCTCTGCTTAATTCGATTATTTCTAATATTTCCGGTGGTATATCTCCTGGTTCCCAATCTTTAGAACGTTTCTACAAACAATAAGATATTATTTATTACAAAAAAAAAAAAATAAACAAACAAATTAATAAGATTGATAAGGTTTATTCATTGATATGAAATTTTGTTTTGTTTTTTTTTTTAAATAAAACTACTACTTAACTTAAAATTTTTTTTATAAATTTAAAAAAAAAATAATTTCATTAATGTCGGATTAATTTTTGTTGTTTGTTTAAAAATAAAATAATTGTTCTATTACGATTTTTAAAAAATAATAAAAATATACAAGAGTAATGCATTGAATTATTAATCATCGGGAGATTGTTTATTTTTGCATTTAATTTTCATTATCCATTCATCCCAAGGATAAACATCATCCTCATCATCTTTCTTCTTCTTTCCTTTTTTCTTTTTATATTGTGGAGTTGCAGGTTTCGGAGGTTGTGCCTTTCCTCCTTTAGTTGCCGTTTCCTTTCCACCTTTTTTAGTTGGCGTGCTTTTTGCAGGAGCTTTTTTACCACTTGAATCTTTACCAGGTGCGACTTTTCCTTTACCCTTAAGACTCGATTGTTTTTCTTTCGCACTCGGTTTACCACTTTTCCCACTTTTCCCGCTCTTATCACTTTTTCCGCTTTTCCCACTTTTATCACTTTTTCCACTTTTTGCCGAACCCGGTTTCTTTTTTTTACTCGTGACTACTCTCGTGGCAATTTTTTCTTTTTTCTTTTTCTTTTTAATGAAAACTTTTTTAGGTTGTATCAATGGTAAATCTTCTTCGCAAAATTGTTGTGCTTGATGTTTGAGTTTTGGAGGAGGAGGATACGGTGGATCGGGTACCGTTAGATCTAATTCTATTTCCGATGCATCCGATCCATCTTCCGGTCTTTCTAAGGTATATACCACCGGCTCGGGATCTTCTTTATCATCGGGTCCTTTTACGGGATTCATTGTCACGTGATAAATACCCTTAATTCTATGTATGTGTACTGTAGTTTTCCTATTGTCCGGCGGAAGTGGTTTTCTTTTAATCTTTCTTTTTTTACCCAATTTTTTAAGTTCTTCCACGGCTTTTATGGTAGCCCACGTTTGCTTCAAATAAGCTCCTGGCCTCCAACCTCTAACATCTTCCCACTGAAATCAGTCCGAAGCGAGAAAGGCATGAGTAAATTTTTTTTTTATCACTTTGACACGATGAATAGTAGCAAACTATACAGTTTTTGTGGTACTTTGTACCTCCTCTTCCTTTCCTACATTTTATAAATTTCTAGGTAGCATTGCTCTCAAATTTTTATTACGTAGAGTAGTAGTAGGTTTCTAATTTTCACACACATAATAATAATTTTTATTTAAATTATAATAATAATAATAATTGAAATCTTACCTTCATTCCTGCTGGTACGGTTGTTTTCCACGCCCAACCATTTTTAGCGGGTACCGGTGGTCCTTGACTGACACAATATTTATGACCAAGTATAACACCCGGGTAAACAACTTCTTGGGGTACATGAAATTTCGTTTTCTTTTTTCTTTTTTGCGAGGGTAATTTAACACCATTTTCAACGTTAATTTTTTTATGGTCGGCGCTTTTTCCTCTGCTTTTTGTTTTATGAGATTCCGGTTCTTTTTTAACGATTGTAACAGACTGAGATTCGGATGGTCCGACATTACCACTTTCGTAAGGTTTTTTTAAATTATCTTGGCAATCTTCTGGATAACCGATTTGCATGTTGGCAGTGAACCCGGGTCCCTGGAACTGTAGTTAAAACCGATTTACACTTTTTTTTTTTGTCCGTCCTACAATTGGAATTGATCTTCTTTTGACTTTAGAACTTACTTCATGTTTTTGGAACCCGGGACCTTGTTGGAACGTTTTTCTCGGCTGTGATTTGTAATCATTACACGGATCCTGATAGTAGTCGGTCATTTGTTCTTTATCCAAACAGGGAGGCATTCGATTTTCGTCGCCGCCGTATTCCTGTTCCCATATTTTCCCTTCTTCTTCTCCTTCTTCTTCCTCTTCGGAAAACTGAAATGCTCTAGGACGATTTATAGGTTGACCCGGCATACACTTTTTACATTTAAACTCATAATCTTGAGTTTTTGCATTTTTGAAAAGGAATGATTTTTTATTATCTGCTATTTGAAATTTTGTTATTATTGTCTTGCCGAAACATGTCAACCTGATGAGCATATTAATGGTACCGACATCTTGATCTTGCATATTTCTCAAAGGAAACGTGTCTTGAATCATTTCGCTTAACGGTTCCTCCAAAGCCCACTCCGCGGCTCTTTTAATAATCTTTGACATGTAATCTCCTAAAAGAACCTAAATATTTTTTTTTTTTTAAATTATTTTATCGTAACGTCAACGTGGTAAAAAAAAAAAAAAAATCATTTGTATTCGCACAAAATTTATCAAATTATGGAAAATGGTTCAAATTTATATTATTTAAGTACCTTCGTTTGACCTATAATCTCTGGAAGTGGATTTTCCGCTCTTTTTTTAAATACGGTTACGGCCATGGGATATTTGATTAAATCTTGAAATAGCTGTTCGGGGTCCATAGGAAACATACATGATTTACCACTGCTAAAAACGATCGGAGTCGTCAAAAAATCACATTCTTTTTTTTCTTTTGATGGCGGAGCCAAATCTTGGGTTATTTCAAAACATGGAAAATCGCTGAATTTGACTCGGACTCGTACGGGAGTGTCTGGTTCATCTTCGCACTCCGGAGCAAAAGCTTCCAATGCCGTTTTTAAAAGTCTTACTCGATCTACGAGTACTTCTAAAAGAAAAAGTTGTTCGTAATTTGCCATTGTTCAAAATAAAAAATTATTTTATTAATTCTAAACAAAGACAAAACAAAAAAAAAAAAAGTTATAATAATAATTTTATATCAAAAATTTTGCAGGACGGACATTTTAATTTTTTTTTTAATAAAAACAATAATAATAATAATAATATTTACACGTGATATTCATATGTTTCTTTTTAAATTTTGTATTTAATTTTTTCAAAAAAAAAAAAAAAAAATTTATTTAATCATTATGAGTTTATTAACATAATTTTTTATTTATTTTTAATTGTTAATAATTAATTTTAATATAATTACACCCAATACTATTTTTTTTCCAATGCAATTAATAATAATAATAATAATGTAATTAATTTTTCTCGTTTAAGATATCGACCGGTCGTCACATTTGTGAGTGAAGTAATAAACATGCTAAATGTTATGCTTTCAAGTATTTCAAATTGCATAGTACGAGAAGTGAAGGCGTCGAGGTAACATCAAAAAATTTTTAAGGTAAGAAACACACGCATTTTCTTTTCTTTTTTTTTTTTAACATTTTCTTTCTCGGTAAATTTTAATTATTTTATTTTAAAAAAAAATTATTATCGATAAATAATTTATTTAATTAAAAAGAAAAACCTTAAAAAGGTTTAAAATGATTCGAAAGTCAGTAACAAACAAACAAACAAACAAATTAGAGTCACATTTTTCCGACAAAAAGTTTATTAAAAAGGAAAATTATTAAGTTTATTAATAAGAAAATAAAAATCGTTTTATTGTAAAAGGAAAAAATTTCCCTCGATTCGGTACTGGGCAACAAAACAAGCCTAAAGCAGGGGCAGGGTCTTTGGGGCATGTCACGATCTCGTGAGCCGGCGGGAGCCATTATAAACATCAGCATGCTATGTAGATCTTTAAATTTTTTTTTTTTTTTTAAAAACTTTTTTATTTACAAAGAATATAAATTTTTGCAGCCATTTTGTTTTTTTTTTTTTTTGCTCTGAATTGCACACTTTTTTATATTTTGCCGTAAAAAAAAAAAAATCATCACGAATTATATTTATACTCGATTGAAATTTTTTTTCTGTACAAATTCGAAAAATACGTGGCCTCAGGTACGACCTTAAGGATAATACTACGCCTTTCGAATAAGAGCCCTGGGAAAGTAGCCTACCTATCTACCGTACCTTAGGATTAGTTCTAATTCTAATAATCAAACTTTGTATATAAGACCGGTAAACACTTAATTACATTTACTTCAAAACTTTTATTCGTGTGCTTCTTCTTCTTCTTACCTTTCCCCCCCCCTCTCTCTCTCTCTCGTGTGTTTTTTTTTTTGTACCTGATTTTTCTTTTTATAAATCCGGTTATATATATATATATATATTTTACAATGAAATTTACGTCATTAACTTCCTAACATTTTTATTTCATTAAAAAAAAAAAAAAAAAATTATTTTATTATTTTATTTTACTACAAATGTTTTCAAAGCTAATAAAAAAAAAAAAATTAAACGCAAGATATCTCTCTAATTGCTACTAAACCGACAGTCATGATTTGTAACTAAGAAAAAAAAAAATTTAAACAAATTTAAACCGTGAACTTACGTACCTGTTATCAACATATTGATGGGAAATAATAATAATAATGAATCAGCAAATTTAAATTTTTTTGTTTAAAAAAAAAAAAAAAAAATGTCCGACGGTTTTACAAAAAAAAAAAAAAAATTTGTGTCATCGTTTTTATTGGGACGATTTCTTTTTTTTTTAAAAACTATTTTATTATAAATTAATGACGTCATTTACTTGAAAACGTATGACGTCATTTATTTATTTATTTAAAAACATAATTATGTTCATATATATAAAATCACGTTAAATAAATTTTATACAGACAGACGATAAAATTCTATTCGGATTGAATGAATGAAAATAAAAAATTTTCTTTTGTTTACATTTTTTTTTTTGTTGGGTTGGTATCCTTGGTGATAGTACACCTAACAATATCGTTGGGGATTTAATTTAGCATACATATATATTTTATTGTGAGAGATTCGTACGGATAGTTTTTAAAATTTAATCATAATTTCTTTTATTATTTCCCTTTTTTTTTGGTACGTTTGTTGTTTGTACCTTAAAAAAAAAAAGGGTAAACACAAGCGCATTCAATAAAAGAATTCTCCTCCTCCATGTTTGTTGACAAACAATCGAAAAATAAAATTTTTTTTTTTTTATGCGAATGTTTTTTTTATAATCGATTGTCGTGGGTTTGTTTACCTGCGTGAAAGTTTTTTTTTTTGAAAAGTACTTACGTACCGATTTTTTTTTTTTGTTTACTTCCTTTCAGAATTGTTTATTATTATTATTATTATTATTATTATTATTATTATTATTATTATTATTATTATTATTATTATTATTATTATTATTATTATTATTATTAATCATTCAAGTACGCGTGAAAATTGTTTTTTTATATTTTTTTCCCGAATGAAAATTAATTTAATTAAAATCCCTCCCCTAATTTTTTATCAAACGTTCGGTCATGACTTAAAAAATCGAAATAGGAAATGAAGGGGAGGGAGAAGAAGGGGGCGAGGGAGGGTGGGAAAGGAAGGGGAAATAATTTTTTTTCTCAGATTCGTAATTTTCTTACAAAAAAAAAAAAATTCTACGAATGCAAATGGCCGAAGAAGTAAAAAAAAAAAAAGAAGAGGAGTCAGTTTAAATAAAATGACAGAACCTGTGGCATATAAAAAAAAAAAAGCAAGTCATTCATTCAAATCGACGTCCATCATTAAGGTTCCCCGCTTCCCTCCCCCTCTCCCCTTCCTTCCCCCTCGAAAATTATCACTAATAATCCATTAAAAAAAATTTTTGAATTTTCTTCTATTCGCCCTTTGTCTTCTTCTTCAACTCCTATTTTGGTCATTTTTTTTTTTTTGTACTGATAGAATAATTTTGTTTAAAAAAAAAAAAAAAATCGTGATTTAATTTTGTTTTTACAAACCGAACAACCAACTTGTTCCCCCCCGCTTCACCCCCTCTCCCTCCCCACCCCACTCCCCCTCTCTCTTTCCCCCAAATTGTTTTTCTTTTATTCTTTATACGAGTCGCCATTTTTTTATTATTATTAGAAATTATTTCGCAATTATCACACACCCACCCCCCACATTAAATAAAAATTATATTTTTTAATTATGTGACGTCATTAAATTTGAATTTTTTTAAACACAAAATAAAAGAACAACCAACTCATCCCCCCCCCGCCCCCCGAAAAAAAAATTTTTTTTCCTTTTATTAAAATTATTTTAAATTATTAACGAATAATAAAATGACGACAACAACAACAACGACAAACAAATTTTAAAAACTTTTTTTACGACGAAACAATGTTAATAAAATTTTGTTTTAATTTTTTAATTAAACTATTTCCGCCATTTTGTACGTCCTTGATTATATTTTTCCAAACCTTAAAAAAAAATACCTGAATACTCGTTTCATGTTTTTTTTATTTTATATAAACTCGTGAAATTTTTTTTTTTTTCTTTTCGGTTGGTTGTTGTTACAAACATTCAATTTTATTAATAAAAAAAAAAATTTGTGTTTGTGTTTGTTTGTATATATTTAATTACGTTAACTCGTTCGACAAACGTTTTAGGTGTGGTTGTAGGTTTTATGTGTGCAAATCTCTCAACCTGTAAATTAATAATAATAAAAAAACCATTTTTTTTTTAAAATCTAGTTTTAGTTAATAATATAAATAAGGTTTAATTAATAATAATAATAATATTAATAATTTGATAACGTTATCAATCAATGAATGTGAAATTTACATAACGAATACGATCGTTAAGAAAAAAAAAGGAAAAATTTAATTTGTTTGATTGTTTGTTTTAAAATGAACGAGTTGGTAGTTTATTATTATTATTATTATCGATAAGGATAATCAAAATATTATCACGATTTTTCCTTTCTCTCTCTCTCTCTCTCTCTCTTTTTCTCCAGACTTTTATATCTCGCCATTAATTTTTATTTTTTTTCCACGGTTTGAAAACAAAAAAATGACCGTTAAAACTATTGGTTTAATAATAAATAAATAAATAAGAAAAAAAAAAAATGATTTGTACGAACAGCGGGGGGGAATCCCCGATCCCCATAAGAAAATTTTTTTTTAAAAAATATTATTTGTGGGGGGAGGAAGGGGTTTTTTTTAAAAGATATAATTAAAAATTGTGAGATGGAAATCGTACCTGGAAATTTTTTCTTTCTTTTTCTTTCTACTACATGAACTAATTTGATTTAAATAAATTTTTTTATTTAAACATTGATTTTTAAATAAATAATCCGAGTCGTTAAAATAAATAATAATAATGATAATGATAATGATAATAATAATAAAACAGGTAGAAAATATAAATGGAAATAAAAAAAAAAAAAACTTTGTCCGAATAGGAGGAAAAAAAAAACTAAAAACTAATAGACAAACACAACCGAAAATAATGAAACGAAAACTATACACACGAATATTAATAATAATAATAATAATAATAATGATAATAATAATAATAATAAAAACATTTAATCGAAGGGCACGCTGTGAATAATAATTTTTTCTTTTTTTTTTTTTTTTTTTTTTTTCTCCACTGAGGATAATTTTTTTTGTTGAGGCACGAATCTCAGGTACATAAACCGGGAAAATAAAAAAAAATTTATGTGTGTGTGTGTGTGTGGATACAAACAAAGAATTAATAATAATAATAATGATAATGATAATAATAATGAAAAAACTCATTGATTTTTTTTTTTTTCATTGCTTTCTCGCGATTTATTTTTTTAAACTCCTCTTAATTTAATCCCCCTTATTATTATTATTATTAATATTATTATTATTTAATAAAAGGATTAACCCCCCCCTCCCCAAATCACCACGTGACTACACACAAAAACATTTTTCTTTTTTTTTTTTTTTTTTTAATTACCGTAATTAATTAATCTGGAATGTAAATAATAATAAAATGTCGGGTAATTAAGTTATTTAATAACGTCTCGATGAAGTTTAGTGATTTGACAGTGTTAATGACACGACGGAATAAAATTAAATTATAATAATAATAATAATAATGATGATGATGATGATGATAATTTTTATTCTCCGGTCATTTTTAGTTTTATTTTTTAAAGAAGGCGGTGGTGGTGGTTATTGAGAAATTTTTTTTTTTTTTTTTTGCAAAATTTTGCGTAAAAA
>NW_002987756.1:148289-149117 GCF_000006295.1 Pediculus humanus corporis | reverse complement strand
TTTCTCTCTTCTATTTTTAAACTTATTCCATCATCATCATCATCATTATTATTATTATTATTATTTTGTTCGGTTAATAATTATTACAAATGGAAAGAAAAACAAAGAAAACCGCAAATTTTTCCTTCTTCTTTCTTGTTTGTTTTGTTTTTCCAGTGTGAGATTTAACAGAGTTTTCTTTTCCTTTATCAGTGTTATCTATCATGATGACGTCACAACAACAAAAGAAAAAAACAATCGAATAATTACGACGCCATTTTAATTATTTATCCGTTCACGAAATGAAATGAAAAATTTTTTTAAATAACGGAAAAGGAAAAAATTCGTGGCAAATCAACCATTTTATTATTATTATTATTTTTAAAATTAAAAAGAAAGGAAGAAAGAAATAAAAAAAAAAAAAAAAGATCACGAACCTCCTGAAATGTTTTGCAACAAACACATACAAACACTTACAAACACACTCGGAGTGAAAGGTAAAAAATCGTGGGTTAACTTTAACGATTTTTCAAATATTTTTTTTTTATATTAAATCACAGTTAGTCTGTCATGGGAATCGTTTTGAAAATTTTTTTTTTTTTTCTCATTTTGGGGTGTGGCAAATTTTGACCGTTAAAAAAAAAAAAAAAAGAGAAAATGCTACCTTTGACCGCAAAATCCTCCGAGTCATAGTAGGTACAAGAAGAAGAAGAAGAAGGTATTGAAAAAAACTCGATTAGACTCGCATTGTAAAAATTTTTTTTATTTTTTTTTTGCCAAAGGTAGAATAATAAAATAAAAATAGCTGGAGGAATAAGATGGGAGGTCACTGGAGAGAAATTTAGACCA
>NW_002987756.1:146395-148155 GCF_000006295.1 Pediculus humanus corporis | reverse complement strand
AATCACTGACAAGTGTTTTCGTATAACAAAAAAAAAAAAGTTTCTGGAAAATTCCATTTGTTTCCACTACGACGAAAGGAAAGGGATGGAAATAAAATTCGTTTGGAATGTTTGCGGGGGTGGGGTAGGGGGTGGTGGTGGTGGAAAAAAAATAAAACAAAACATACGAGGCTATTTTTAATTTTACTTTCAACTTGTACTCGCTTCCAAAAACCACACAATACAAGTATTAAATAATTAAATTATAGTACCTGCGCTTCGGGCAGCCGAATGGTGACCCCTTGAGGGGCCAAGGAGAACTGCCCCGCCTTCAACCAGAAGATATCTTCTCGGTTAACATGTGTTTTCACGCTGTTGTTCCTCTACAAGGGGAAAATTTTCTTTCCGTTATTTATTTTCTTTTTTTTTTTTTGTTTACCTCAAAACAAAGCACACGCCCAAAACTTTTTTTTAAAAAAAAGCTGTTTTCGGTCATTTCTTTGAACCGGTTTTAACCTTTGACCTTTATTCATTTGTTTCATGGTCAACTTTCCAATTTTTTTTACAGGAAATAATAATTTTTTCTCTCTATATATCCTTTTTAAAAATTATGTTGTTGTTGTTTGTTTTTACAACGCGCCACAAACAATCGGGATCGATGGTGAAAATTTTTTTTTACACGTAATAATAATAATAATAAAAACAAACAAATTGTTTATAACGAAAACTGGTCTCGTAAAATTCACTTATGACTCGATTTAAGTCGCCATATTTGTATTTTTTGCTTGAAGCAAATAAAAAATATTATTTAAATATCTATTCATCCCTTCGTTTCATAAAAATTTCGAAAATTCACACGGTTGTGAATTATTTTGTAATAATTGCGGTTGTTGTTTGTTGTTGTTATCAATGTTCGTACTGGAATCGGTTCACCTTGGGGCTGTTTCACCTTTAACTGGAACATTTTTTATTAATAAATGCATTCAAAAACTTTTCGCCCATAAAATTTATTTTTTCGAAACAAAATTTTAACAAAGTGCAGACAGTTCGATTATGCATCCATTAACAAACAAACAACCGGTTAAATATTAAAAAAAAAAAAAAAAAGGTTGTTGCATCTGCAACAACCGCCGCTTTTATTTTATTTTTTTTATTATTATCAACCCCTTTAAATATTTGCTACCATTAGCTTTTACCAACACTTAAAACATTCAATTAATTAAAAAAAGGTGGTAATTAATATATACGAACCGCCGTCGGCGGACAAACAACAACCAACCGGTGGTTGTTGTTTCCGTTATTAATCAATCATCGTCGTCCTCGTCGTAGTAATCTAACAATGTTCATCGCACAACGACAAACAGACTCTTATATCAATACGACTGACAAAAATTTATTTATAATCAGGTTCAGGGTTTCAGGTTCGATCGTGAGAATTTTTTTTTTTACAAATGTTATACATATAGTAGACGACCTCTGGAGAAAAAAAAAATGGGCGACTCCCACAAAAAAAAAAAAAAAAACGGCACAGAAACATAATCAATTGCTTCAACTATACTTGAACATTATTAATTGTTTATAAAATTTGTTACGTCATCCATTAACATAATGTTTAACCTAGTTTTTTATTAATAATAATAATAAAAATCGTAACATTTTAAGGGACATTCTCACATTTTTCCTTCTGTTTTTCTTTTATTATAACAACATTAATATAAATTAATTATGAGAAAATTTTTTTTATAAACCTTGAAATTTTCCTTCTTCCCCACTTTTCTTTT
>NW_002987756.1:97501-145645 GCF_000006295.1 Pediculus humanus corporis | reverse complement strand
ACTAATAATAATGATGATGATGATGATGATGATGATGATGATAATAATAATAATATAACATCGCTGCCATTTTTGTAAAACAAAAAAGTAACTTGATTGTGACCCATTTAATACGAATTTATTTTTAATTTTTCTTATGGCATCAAGTAAAACAAAAACTGTTAAAACAAACAAACAACAAACGTTTTGTTTTGTTTGTTATGTTTTTTTATTATTAATATGCCACCACCACTTGTTCAAATCATCATATTTATTTTTTTTTTAAATAAATAATGTTATTGACGAAATAATGTTGTTCGTTCGTTTGTTCCTTAGTAAAAAAAAAATCTGTTCGGTTGATGATAATAATAATAAATGATAAACAAACAAAATGATGATGATGACAACAACGAGCACGATATATTTTTAATCTAACGTCTATTTTTTTAAAAAATCATTTTTTATTTTTTTTATTAATACATAAATAAATAAATAAATAAAATGTTAACGTGTAAATACATAAATTTTTAAAAATCATTCACAACAACCAAACATCATTTTTTATTTTTGCCGAAGAAAAAAAAATTAATTATTTTAATAAAGATAACACCACTACTACAAAAAAAGAATTTTATCGTGGTTTTAGAATTCATTCCAAACGTTTAATATTTAAATATATTAAAAATGACTTTATTCGATTTGATTAATGATTTTTCTACGACTACGTCTCTCTTTTTTTTTTATATTATATTAAATGCCTTTGACAAAACGTTTTTTTTTCCCTTTTCTTTTCTTCTACCACGTAATCATTAAACAATAGAAAATGGCAACCTTTTGATTTTGCCGCTTTACTCACGACGACGACGACTACCACCACGATGATGATGATTGCATTTTTTTTTTTTTTACCTTAACAAAATTATTTACCTGAAATAAATTTTATATATATATATTTTATTATTTATTTATTTATTAAAAAAAAAACACAAAAATTGTTTTATAACGAAATTTAATGATAATGATAACTTGTATATAAAAAAAAAAATTATCCAGTAATAAAAAAAAAAAAAAATTTTCCAGGACTGGAGACGAAGAATGTAAATTACTAGTTTTCATCCGTGGGTTATTTTTAATTTAATTTAATTTTTTTTTTCTCCAATTATTACAAACTGACGAAATAATATTATTATTATTATCATCATCATTATTATTATTATTATTCGACTTTTAATAACGGACAAGTTTTATATTTTGTCGGAATTTTCTAGAATTTAATTCAGGTTTCTATCCAAATACACACACTCATGAGGTGTGCTATGTGAGCCCCATTTTTCCAATTGCACAGCTTCCAAGATGGCCGAATCCGTGTCTGTCTTTACTTTCCCACATTCTAACTACTTCCTTTTTTAAATTTCGACTTCTTTTCTCTGTCTGGTAGCTTTTTTCCAGCTCGTATGGATCCTTTACCTAAATTACATCATTTATCTTAAGTTAATTTCCGATTTGTCGATTGTCATATTATTTTTTGTCTGGTCTCCTATTTGAAACCTGAGCCATATTCTCATAAACACAAATACCCTCGGTCGTTCATGGTACCTGTCTCTTTAACTAAACTCCAGCAACTAACATTTATGGAGTGGCCAGAATTAGGAGGAGTGAAAATCACATCCTCGTTCACGTGTCAAAGGTCGAATAAGAGTTGTTCGAGTTCTTCTTTTTTTGTTTTCCTCTTTTATTATTTACTCTCTTACATTTGTTAATTTATTAACATATATAATAATAATAATAATATTTTTGTTCTCTCTTCGTTTTCATTATTATATTCACTCTAGTCTAAAACATAGATTATGTTAATAAAAGTACAAAAGATTCATCTCAAATTTTTCCAGATTTAACATAATAACATGACAACGTGATTGTGATAAGTTAAACAAAAGACAGTTAAACAATCAAGACAAACAGGAGACAGGAGTAAATTTACAATAAATAATAATATTAAAACAATTTTCATAACCGATTCATAGATTGTGACAAATTATTACAAATCAATCAATTTCTATTTGTTATAAACAATTATGGATAAAATTAACAATAAACAATTACATAAATATCAATTTGTAATGATGGATTGTGTCAATGAACATAAATAAAAAAATTTTTTTTTGATATATGAGTATTCGCAAAGGTTAAATATAATTTTAAAATGAATTATCCTATGTGTTGTACTTAAATGTACTGAGGGGTCTTCTAATCCGTCGTATGAAAATCAATCGTCCAAGTTTTTTTTTGTCAAATGAAACCGTTAAAAATTCAAATCCACGTGGTTAAATTTAATAATTAAAATTTTTTTAACGTTTATAGGAAAAATCATAAGAAAATTAAATATAATTTATTTTTCGAACCTTTTCTTCGAAAAAATCCGCCATTTTTTTTTCTTTTGCCACGTTACGAAAAAAACGACTCGCATTTTTATTTATTAATTTCGTTCGATTTTTAAAAAAATTTATCGTGCAACTTTCATTTAATTAATTAATTTTTATAATTTCACGATTTACTTTTCGACATTTTGTAATATTTATTACACCCTCTTACGTCATAATTATAATAATAATAATAATTTCAAACATTTTTTTAAAAAATTTATTACGATAATTTTTTACACACCCCCGACAATAAATAAATAAATAAAAAAAATGACAGTTTGTTCGATTACGAATTTTTTTTTCTACATTAACAACAATCACATCGGATTTTTTTTTTCACAAAATAATAATAATAATAATAATAATGATAATGATAATAACGTTGTAGATAATTAACAAGAGATAAAAGGTCAAGAAAAACGAAAAAAAAAAACAAAAAATCACCGTAACTTTAAACCTAATGATAGAAATTAATCATTTTCAATGTAGGTTTTGTTTGTTTGTTTGTTCGTTTGTCTGTTTGTTTCGAAAAAAAAATTTAATATATATTTACGAACTGGAACAGGATTTAAAACTTCCAAAAAAAATTTCTGTAGCCTTTTGTTTTATTTTTCGTCCAGGCGATTTTGTTTTTCCAAAAAGATGTTTTTTTCACATTCGAAAAATTCCCGGTTTTTATTAGGGAAAAAAAAGGGAAAAGAAAGGAATCAAGACAGGTAATTATTTTGTCTTGTATATATATTTGCACCGTGAAAATTAATTTAAAAATAATAACGTGTTGATAATTTAAAGAAGATGAATTTTAAAAAACATTGAAAATTTTATTATTATACATATACGTGTGTGCGTTTGTAAGTTTTCATCCGCCATATTTTTTTTTTTTTTTTAATACCTTTCATCTATAATAACAACAAATACACGAAAGTAGCATCATTACAGATCATTACATTCAACAAATTTTTTTTTTTTTTTTAAACTCACACATTTCAAGTCTTACATAATCATTTTGATATTTTTTTTTTTTTACTCAGTCATCCATTGTTACTTTTCATTCCTTTGCTTTCCTTTTTTTTCTTTTTCTCATTCCCCTGACCAGTCAGTCATTTTTGGAATTTTTTTTTTTTTTTTTTCTAAACATTCTACGAAATTAAAACGACGTAAAAAATCAATTTTTTTTTTTTTCACATCCTATATAAAAAATTATATCACAATTCGTAAACTAATAATAATAATAATAAAATGGAGGACGTGAAATTAAAAAAAAACGGAAATGACATTGAAAACAAACATAAAATGTCAAAGGGCTCCGAATATCATCATGAACCTGTGAGTTGAATTTGTCCCGGATCATGTATTTAAAAAAAAAAAAGATTTTCTTCTGCTTTTGTTTTCGTGCGGCCATCACTTGAATATCAATAGGAAAAGATACATGACCCCCACTAAATTATCATATCATCATCTTTTCTTTTATTATTTCTTGTTTTTTTTTTTTTTTTAAGGTACGCAAACTGATTATTAAGTGACCAATTTTCCATAACCGAAATTGTATCAGATGCTTCCCATTATTAACGTTTATTAATATTGATCTTTTATTACATTATTATTATTATTATTATTATTATTATTATTATTATTATTATTATTATTATTATTAACCATCGGTCAAATCGCATATTATTCAGTAGGTTTAAGAAAATACCTGAAAATTAACTCAGCTGGAACTCAAAAAACTTATTAAAAGTCATCACGTTTTACACCACCACGACAATCAACGAATATGTTTTTTTACTCTATGACGTATACAAATTTCAAATTTATTAATACGATAATCAATATTATTATCAAACTTGTATATCTCTCTCTCTCTAACAATAAATTTTAGGGTTTTTTGTAAAAAAAAAAAAACAGCCACCGTAACAAACATTTTGAATTTATACGTAAAAAATAAGGATAGAAAAGAAGGTTTAGGAACGCCGCCGACGTCACCACCGTAACCACCGCCACCTTTGATTAAACTGTTTGATAATGTCAACCCGAGGTGTTTCTTTTTTGTATGTTCATCGTGCACCAACTCATTCACTCATTCACTCACTCATTCACTCACTCACTCACCACGGTAACTTTATCACCTGATATTTACTCTCGATAACGTTTTTTAAATTTTCCTCGAGCTATTTAAAGAAAAAAAAAGTAGATGAACGATAAAACTTTTTTTTTGTCTGTTGACACGTTAATATATATATACATTTAAAAAACAATCCTACAAATACATCGATAAAATCTTGCAAAACGTTTTTATATGATATACGAGTATGGAAATGAGGGGTTAAATGTTTTTAAAACCTACAATTAAAGACATCTCGTTTTTAATTTTTTTTATAAAAAAACCGTTATGTCCATTTATTTTCTTTTGTCGTATTCATTCATTTAAAAATAATTAAAAAATTAAATTTTCTTTTCTTTTTTCTTTTGTCACATTTTAATTTCACGGATAAATTTTAATTTTATTTATTTTGATATCACGACGATGACTTGTAATTTTTTTATTTATGTACATAAATAAATAAATAAATAATTTATTTATTTATTATTAAAAAAAAATAATAATAATAATAATAATAATAATAATAAGTTTTTTGTTTACACCTTAATGATGTTTTTTCTTTCATTTCTTTTTCTTCTTCCACGTCGGCCCGCACTTAATTTTTTTTTATTATTTGTTTTACACGCGGGGGGGGGGGAGTGGCACACTAATAACACCGGTAAATTAATTTGTGACGTCATAAAACAAAATGGACGTTGATTGTCGTCGTGGGGACCCGCAGGATTTTAATGCCGGCTACCGCGTGATAAGGATTACAAAATTTTTTTTTTTTCGGTGACACTTATCAGTAAATGTTGTTGTTATCATTGACTGAAAACAAAGCAGGTGATATGTTTTTAACATAATAATAATAATAATAATCACGTGTTTTAAAATTACAGGTACTAATTTAAAAATCACAAAAATATATTTTCTCCATGTTAATTGGTTTTTATTTAATTAGTGCCTTTTTTTTTTTTAAATTAAACTTTATATTTTTAAATTAGTTTAGTGACCCTTTTTTTTTCGTCTTAATTAACGCCCCGAAATTACGTTGGAGTGGGTGGGGGAGGGGGTAGGAGAAAGAAGAGGAGTAACTAATGACAATTAAATTAAAACGACGATTTTATTTTTTAATACTGTTTGTTTTTTTTGAATTTTTTTTTTTTTTTTATGATTTCCCGTTTGTTGTATTTTTTTTTTTTTGAAAAAAACTTTGTTTGTTTGTCGGTTGTCGGTTGTTGGTGTCGGTGAAGTAAAAAGTTAAAAAAACTCTTAATACGAAACAATAAATTAATTATTTTTTTGTATTGAAAAAGTGAAAGTTTTTTTAATTTTTGTGTTCGTAACAAAAAAAAATTATTATTATTATTTTAAGGGTGAAAATTAAGATAGGAAAAAGAAATATAAGAGTTCAAAGGTTAAATTTTTAATTAATAATAAAAGAGTAATAATAATAATAATAATGGGAAAGAAAAAAAACACGATGATGAATGTTCATCGAGAATCTTTTTTTTTTTTTAAATTCCAAGTTTCAAACCTGAAATCCATGTTCGAATTCCGAGTTTTATTATCTTGAACGGTAAGAAAAATAAATAATAATAATAATAATGATGATGATGAGAATGAGAATGAAAACTATTAAATTTTAATAAAGAAAGAAAAAAGAAAAATTCTTGAGAGTTTTCATTTAAAAAAATTTTTTTTTTTCGCGGTTGAAAAATTTTTAAAATAAAAAACCGGAAGAAGAATCAAAAAAAAAAAAAAACAATTAATTTCCGATATTAAATAATAATAATAATAATAATAATAATAATAATAATAATAATAATAATAATAATAATAAAATAATAAAAGAATCGATCGATCGATTGTTTTTAACAAAAAAAAAATGTTTCACGTTTTCGAATAAGGAAAATACGGTTATTATTATTATTAAATTGGATTCTTGCTTAAAGGCCTAAAAACGCAAATAAACAACCGGCGGATACGTTAAAAAAAAAAAAAAAAAACATTCATATTGAAAATGTTAAGATGAAAGGAAAGGATGATGATGAGACAGCGGTTGGAAGGTCCAGCACGGGCCAACCAAGAACAAAGAATGACCCCAAGGAGAAGAACGAGGGAGAAAAAGAGAGAGAGAGAGAGAGGTTGCATTTTAACAGGTATTCTTCTTCTCTTCAAGGTATTAAAACAGTGCATGATGTTTTCAAACAGGTGCATAGTCAACATTCGAATTGTTTTGACCGTAGAGAAATGGAACCCGTGGGAAAATCAATCGTTTTTTATTAATAATGATAATAATAGTAAAACAATATATATATATTTTTTTTATTTATCGGCTCCCCCTCTTCACCCCCCCCCGTCAAAGAAAAACAATTATCGAAATGTTAATGACCTTTAATCACCACTCTTAATTTATCCATAAATTAATAATAATAATATGTCAAGCATTAATAAATAATTAATATTATTATTATTATTATTGTTATAAATTTGTAAGGATTAAGGTATTGGTAAAAATTTTCATTTTTAACAAAAACATGTTGACCTTATGGCGACAACCTTGATTGCATATTTTCTGGACAAGGAAACTGACTTTTCCATTTAAATATTTTTTTTTTTTTGTTTTTATTATTATTAATTTTCGTTATATATATTATTCATAACGGAAAGTCACATATCCTTGTGTGCGTGTGCGTGCGTGAGTGCGTGCGTAAGTGCGCGTGTGTGGGAATCGGTCAGTTTAAATTTTAACTGGAAAAAAAATAAAAAATTATTATTATTATTTTACCCTCGAGGTGTGTATCAAGTTATTATTATTATTTATTTCATCGTTGATTTTGTAATCATTTTTTTTTTTTTTTCTGTTATCAGTTTGCTTTCACTTATTTTATTTGTTGTTTGTTTGTTTGTTGTTTGTTTCGACCGATTTTTTACGTAATTTTTTACGTACGAACGTTTTTTTGTGCGCGAATTTATTTTAAAAAATTAAGTTAAATTTGTCGTTTTTTTATTTTTTTTTCGGGAGTGTGCGTGAGTGCGCGTGCGTTATACTCCCTCGTGCTCATGTTCGAAAGGAACCTAACTTCTTATTGAAATACGTTAGTGCCACGATTTTTTTTAAAAATTCGTTTGAAAAAAAAAAAATAATAATAATAGTTCGAATTCATTTTTTTTCCAGACGGGTCAAATTTACCGGGTTTTAAAATTTCCCCTCTCCCCCTCTCCCCACCTTTCCACCGTCACTTCCAGTGATCGGGAATTCGGTAATCGGATTGGTTCGGTGGCTTTAGGATACGAAACGCATGCGCAAAGCCTGAGGCAGGCACCTCCAGCATTTTCATACAGTGGCTACATGTCGTGGTTGTAGGGTTGTGAGTTTATGTTTTACGAACTATAAACAACAAAACGGAGTCTGCGTTGTACATTTTAAAGGGGTTGTTGTTTGTTGTTTGCCGTTATTATTATTATTATTTTATCAAATAATATTTTTAAAAAAACCGTTACGAAATAAATATTTAATAGTTTCTTTTCTTTTAAATTTTATTTTAAAAATTTCGGACTGACGTGGTTCATTAAAAGAACAAAAAAAAATATCCGTTATTTTTTTTTTTTAAATTTTGTTCGTTGGGGTGTAATTTAAACTCAACGGTTTTTTTTTTGTACAAAAAACGCGCGACATGACGTAATCATTTATCGGTTATATTTAATTTAAATTATCGAACGATCGATTATTATCCGTGATATATATATAATAATATTGTTATGTGATGTTATGTGATATGAGTGTGTCGTTTTATTATTATTATTATTATTATTAAATAAATAAATAAATAAACAAGGATAACATCAAAATAAGAAGAGGATTATATTATGATTAACCGGCGGAAAAAAATAAAATAACCAAAAAAAAAATTATGAAGTGAAATTTAATTTTTTTAAAAAAATTTATCATTATTATTATTAACGCGACGATATCGATTTGAGGGCATCGTTTAAAGCCCCATCCCTACCCTTCCCCATTTTTTTAAAAAGTTTTTTTTTCACGCTTATGGGCCTCATTTCAAAAATGAGGCCCCGGTCATTGATTATGTGCCATGGCTACTACCTACTCGTATTTGTTATACTTCTCCTTAGGATACAGGTGAGATTATTATTATTATTATTATTATTATTATTATTAATTTTATTTATTTCATTTAAAAAAAAAAATGGTAGCGAAAAAGAAGAAGAAGCGTGCGACGAAACCCGCACACACACCCCCCCGCCGACGCCAAAATCGCCCCCGTCATACGTGTATTGATAACGCCAGGTGTTTTTTTTTTTTAAATGGGGTGGAATTTGATAGTGAGTTGGTCACCCTAAAACAATAAAATCCACTCACGAACGCCTGGAGAAAAAAAATTTGTCTGGAGAAAACAAAAAAAATAATAAAAAAGGTCAAAAATTACGTGATATTGAAATTAATTCGGGAGGGGAAAAAAAAGTAAACCGAACGGACTCCCCACCCCCTCACTCTCGCCCCCCTACCCGACATTAACAGCATGAAAAATTACTTATGTTTCTTCTTTATTAAACGTTTACCATTAATTATATATATATACGCGATGATAATAATAATAATAATAAATATTGGAATTCGAAAAGACCCATCTTCTTTTTCTATATAAATTTTGATCGGTTCAAAAAATTTATTATATAATGAGTCATAGAATAAGAAAACGCATTCTTTTTTTTTTTAATAAAAAAAAAAATTATTCGAGATTTTTATCTCGATTAATCGAAAAGTCAACCGACTCGTTTTTCTTTTTTTTTTTTTTTTTGTTTAATAATTTCGTTGAGAACTTTGATTGAGTGCGTGCGTGCGTGTGAATAATTTTCGAAAATAAATTTCTAACGCATTCGTTTTTTTTTTAAATTCGTAAAAACGCGCGTAAAAAGGCTTTTATCGCGAAGATTATCAAACATCGTTTGAAAATTCTGGAATTGTTTATGATGTAAAAAATTCCGTCGCGTTTTACGCGAACTTTGTCTGGGAAAACCCGGAAAATTTTTTTTTCGAAAGGTTAACGCGCGCGTAAAAAATTTAAAAAAAAAACGATTTTTCCACGATTTCCGTCGTGTCATTAAATTAAATTTAAAAAAAAATACCGAGAATTTCTAACGAAATAACTAATAAATTTATTAAAAAAAAAACAAATCGAAAAAAAAAAACTGGAACGAATGATGACGACGATTCACTGGAAAAGAATTTTTTTTCTTCTTCGATTCCGTTTCCGTTTTAATAATAATAATAATAATAATAATACATTTTCCGGTTTCTTATATATTTTTTATTTAATTTCTTATTATTCGTGGTAGTGGTAGAAGAAGAAAAATCAATTATTCTATTATTATATTATCAAAAAAATAATTTTTCGGTTTTTTTTTCTCCCCGTCTCAGACTGGAGAAAAATCATTTTCATCATCACGTGACAAAAATCGAAGTACGATCAATCATCAATATCAATTTTTTTTTTTTTTTAACGCGATAAAATTTTTGTCTTTTAATTGGATGAAAAGAAAAAAAAAAGGTTTTGTTTTTTTAACTGATGATGATTATTATTATTATCATTCTTAAAAAAAGGTTTCTGTCACGTGTGTCAATTCGTATCGATTTAAAAAATTTGTTTAAATAAAAAAACCTTTCAGAAATTGATTATTATTGATACTTTTAACGTGAGAATAATTTTTTCATTCTAAAACCACGTCAACTATAAAAATTTTCATTTTCATTTTTTTTTTTTACGTCGCTCTCTCTCTCTCTCTCTCTCTCTCTCTCACCGCCATCGTCGTATTTTTTCTGGGGGAAATAAAAAAAAATTATTATTATTATTAACCGACGGGGTTTTAGAAAAAAAAAAACCGGGTACTCTTTGACCCCGTTGATAAAAAAAAAAAAAATGGCCGTAATTAAAAACTTTTTTTTATTTTTCATTCATTTAAAAAAAAAAAAAAAAATTTTACGACGCTTTTTTTTTCGAGTTTTATTGTTATGGATTATGTTTCTTTAACTTCCGGTAAAAAGGGGTTCATTATATTGAGAAAAAATAAATGATAATAATGATAGTTATTATTATTATTAAAAGAAAAAAAAACTGGATTAAAAAGAAAAAAGAAAATAAAAGAAAAGAATTGAAAAATTCCAGAAATTATTAACGTCCATTTTTTTTTTATTAATTTAAAAATCAATCGTAAAATAAAAAAAATAAAAAAATTTTAATTTGTTATTTACTGGAAATTTCAACTGGAACGAAATCCATAAGATTTATTTATTTTTTCTTTCATTGAATTCGATGGAATAATAAGGTCCAAATAAATAAAAAAATTGTTTAAATTAAACGCGTCGTATGTGTCGTATTTACACGGTGCGTTTAAAATGTGCGTGCGTGCGTGCGTGCGTGTGAGTTTGTATGGGTACTCGAGGTTCAGGTCAAAACACAATTTCTTAATGATCACAAAACCTTTTCTCAAAATAGATAACATCACAATGATTGATTTACTCATTATTTTTCTTCTCTCTCTCTCTCTCTCTTTCTCTCTTTCTCTATGACTTACTGGAACACGTCGTCGTCGTCATCGTCTAACCTTCTTTTCCAGTTTAATGAAAATTTTTGTTTTTTTTTTTTATTCCCACCGCCTTGTTGAAAATAACAAAACAATAACAAAGCGAAGATATGATGAAGACGACGAAATTTTTCCATAGAGTAATAAAATTTTAATTAATTTCAACTACAAATTTTCTTCTGCTTTTTTTTAACTATAACACACACCCCCACGAAAATCAAAAAAAAAAATTGAATTTTGTTATTATTAACGCGCTCGCGCCCCCACACAGTAAAAGGAATTAGAGAGAGGGATGGAGGGTAGGGGAGGGTAAAAAATTAATTTGATTTAATGACGTAATGGACATTGGGAGAATTAAATTTCAAATGACGAAATATGGCGAAGAAAAATCGAGTCGCCGAAGTTGTTTTAAATTAAAAAAAAAAAAAAAAATTTTTTTTTTTAAGGCTCGGCAGGTGGGCCAACCGTCGAAGAACTCTTGCAGACCTGTTTTTTTTTACGTACCTTCTTTTTCTTCTTCTTTTTTTTGAAATTGAGGATATAAGTATTTTCATTAATTATTATTATCGTTGACTTTTTTCATTTGCCATTTTTTTTTTCCTCGAGACACACACACACGTAAGAAACACGTAGTATAGAAAAGAAATAATAAGAAATTTTCACAGTGTGTGTGTGTGTGTACGTGCGTGTTACACGAGTGATAACACATCAAAAAATCATCCACCCGTATAATAATCACGTTCGGTGTTTCTTCAACTGAAACAAACGTGAAAAAATAATAATAATAATAATGAAAAAAAAACCGTTAAACTCTCCGCTATCTCTTTTCTTTTTTCTTTTTCGAAAATTTTCAAAATAAATGCTATTATTATTATTATTATTATTAATTCTATGGAGAAAAAATGTTTTTTAATTATTAAAAAAAACAAACAAATTAATTATTATTATTATTATTATTATTATCGAACCGTGAAATTTGTTTTTTAATAAAAAAAAATTTAACTAATACGAATCCGTTGATATCGATTTTTTTTCCTTTGTTTATTTAAATTGTCGTTTGCTGTCGTTAAAAACATTGTAATGATGAAATTAGTTTTTTAAAAAAAATGGGGGAAAAGGGCGCGGAAGTTGAAAGGAAAAAAAAAAAAAGGAATTATAAAAACTCAATTTATTTGTGCAATGAATTTTTAAAAGAGGTTTCGACACCCCGCTGACTCCAGCCGAACTGGATTCCAGCACGAATCCTCTCATGGGATACCTCATCATGGAAAAGAAAACAAAAAACAGATAAAGTCTGCAATACGTCTTCGACGCTACGATAATAATAATAATTCCTTTTTTTTTTTTTTAAAAACTCATCCTCGATGGTTTTTTTTGTTTTTCCTTTGTTCTACCATCCCGTCCACTCATTTATTTCCGGTTATTATTAATAATAATAATAATTTTTTCGGTTTTAGATCGTTTCCGCCAGAGGTTTTTTCGAACTTGAAATAATCGAAGTAACAAATTATCGTGGAGAACTCGCATCCGGAAAATGTTGCGGAGGAATCATACACACTCGTCCTTGTCCATACGAATGTCACACGTATTTCCGGGTTTGTTTAAAAGAATATCAAATCAACGTCACTTCCTTGGGATCATGTTCATTTGGAAACACGAGCAGTCCCGTTTTAGGTGGAAATTCATTTCGTCTTGCTGATCCGGAAAGCGCAAATGGAAAACTCGTACTTCCGTTTTCTTTCAGTTGGACGGTAAGTGTCGTCATTTAAGAGTCTTGTATGAGTGTGTGCGTGCGTGCGTGTATGAGTGAGAGTTGAGGTTCATAGTGAGTGGTAGTAACTGGTTCGGGGGCTCTCCTTATTAGCCTGGGGCCCCAAGTTCCCATCGCCTGATATCCCGTAATTAACATCTTTTCAAAACGTTTTACTGATCTTTTTTTTTTTATTCTCGGAATTTTTTTTTTTTTTTTTTCATTTTATTATAAAATTTTTATATACGTTTTTATTTTTAAATTTAATGCCTGATAATGATGATGATGATGATTAAATTCAATAATTTTATTATTAACGTTAAATAAATTTAAAAACAAAAAAAAAAATTATTTATATGTGGAAATTTTTTCAAATCCAATTTTTTTTCATATTTAAAACCTCAAAGAAATTAAATTTTTTTTTATTACCCACGCGCGCGTAAATTTTCAGTGCATGCAACATAATCAAATTTTTTTCCCTGCATTTTATTCAACTTTTGTTTTCCGGTTTGTTTCTTTTTTGGTTTTTATAATCCTTTTTAAATCCTCATTCGTTTGGATTTATAACTACAAAAAACCTTATTAATTATCATTAAACCTGAATAAATAAATAAAAAATGTCTTCTGCTTTTTATTAATAATAATAATAATAAAATTTTTATTTATTGTTTTTGTGTGAGTGTGTGTGTTGGTATGTTTAAAATTATTTCGAATCGATTTAAAAAAATTTGTTTGTTTGTTTTATAAATCTTTTAAAAAATGAGATAAAGGGGGAGAGAGGAGGGGGGAAAACATAATTTGAAAGCATAAGACATTTTAAACGTTTGCAAATTTTTTTTTTTTACGGTTTGCGTGTTTTTAATTAAAAATGGCGTTAAATGAATTTTTTTTTGTTAATAAATAGGAGAAAAAAAATTCCCATGACGTGAATTAAATTTTTTTTTTTTATTAATACGTGTTGTTTGTTGTGCCAGGGTAAAAAAACAATGACAAGACAGTCTGACCAAAAAAAAAACCGGTCGTGTTTGTGTTTGTATACGATCGTGATCAATTCTTGTACGATTAGGTATAAAGCTCACCCTTACCTGTTTCGATTTTAACTAATAGCCAAGAAGGATTTGATTATAATTATATAGACGACGTACACCTGGTTAAAATATACAACCGAACAACAAACAACAAACTACTTTCAAATTTAAAAAATCGTTGCGTGCCATCATCATCATCATCATCGTATTTGCCGCATTCATTGCGTGCCTATCAATTCTAAATCCACGATCGAATAATATATATTTCGAACCGTATTTTTAGTAGGCGTTATAAAAGCAGAAGACAAAAAATTATTTTTTTTGATTTAATAAATAAAAACCGAATCCGTTCGTAATAAACATTTCGAATAAACCCGCTTTTCTCCCCCCTCTTCCCTCCCACCCTCCGGCCGCCATCTTCCTTCACATTCACTTTAACGATTTTTTTTTATTTTTTTATTTTTTTTTAAATTTAATAAATTAAACGCGTATAAAATTTAATCGCAATTAAATCATTTTCATATAAATGCTTTATAAAAAAAAACAGGTTTACCAACGTAAAAAAAAAAAAAAAATTACGTCGATATAAACTCATATACCGCCGCAGACTTTAAAAAAAAAAAACAATAATGAAAACTTTTTTTAATATTATTATTATTAATATCATCATCTTTTGAAAAAAAAAAAAAACCATGACTAATTTATGACTAATTGCATGTTAGACAACATTAAAAAAAAAAAAAAAATAGATTCAGGTAAATTATTTATATATAAAAATAAATAAATAAAAAAGAAAAAAAAACAAATTATTAAACTTATTGGGGGGTTGATCAGGTAGTTGGTTGGATATTTCGTAATCATTAAACTCACGAACCGACAAAAACAAAATTATTATTATTATTATTATTATTATTATTATAAATAAATAAAATTTATTTATTATCATTATCATTATCATTATTATTTTTTAATATACGGCACGATAACGCGAGAAAAACAAGTTAAAATCATGATCGTTGCCGTTTTCGGTAACAAACATACAAATAAAAAAAACAAATAAATAATAAAGTTGCAAATGAATAATAATAATAATAATAATAATAATAATGATGATGATGATGATGATGATGATGATGATAATGATGATGATCATAACAGGAAACAAAAAACTTACGACGACGACCGGCGTGAAATTCCAGTTTTTGAAAAAAAAAAAAATGATATACGAACGAAAAATAGTTATCGATGATGATGATGATGATAATAATAATAATAATTTTTGCTTTGTGAACGTTTTATTGTCACGTGACTTAAGAAAAAATATTTTTCGTAAGTGAAAATGAAAAAGAAAAGCGTTATGATGATAACCGAAAGTTTCGGACGATTGATAAGACGTATACGTGGCGTTATCAGTAACGAATTTTTTTTACGCGTGCGTGCGTGTATGCGTACGTACGCACATAAATAATTTATTCACGAGGTTTCAATTAAATAATATTTAAAAAAAAAAAAAATTCCAAAAGTTTGTTTCATCGTCGTTTTTTTTTTTTTCAAAAAGAAAATTTCCAGTTTTAAGTGGATGACAATGTCAAGATGATAACCGACATTTACCATTTTTTGAAAAGAGTGAGAGAGAGAGATAGAAGACCAGTTCATCTTCTATCGACCGACCAGCCTCTTACGATAATCAGTCAATGACCTTTGACGTTAGACCGACATTAAAAATTTCTTTTTTTTTTTTTGAAAACCCTCCACCCCATCCTCCTCCTCCTTTTTTTTTTATTATTCGGTTGTCATAAAATCAGAAATCTGGAAATAGAAAAAACCGAAAAAAAAAATTTTATTTTATTTTATTAATTAAAAAATTCTTAACGTTTGATATAAGTTTTTGTTTATATACTCTATGACTTTAAATTTGATAAAAATGGCGAATGGGAAAATGTTATAATGTTTAGCTTATGATTGGAAAATTCGATACGGTAAAGGAAACGAAAAGGAAGGAAATTATCGTTCCTGTAGAAAATTAATTATTATTATAATTGTTACTATTATTATTATTATTATTATTCCTTCTTCGTATTTTTTTCCAGTCGAATATTTTTTTTATATTTTTTTTTGATGATCTGATCACTCACACGGCGTTACTTCATCATCATCATCATCATCATTTCGACTACTAGAGAACTTGTTTCATTGTTTTGGGTGGTCCAAACACATTCATTGTTTTTTTTTTCTCTCTCATTTAATTTTTTTTTTTTTTGTCTTCTTTTGTTTGTGTCTTTTCTCTTCTTTTTTTTATTGACTTAATTTTCATCCTTCATTTTGTTTTTTATTTCATTTCTTTTTTCTTTTTCTTTTAAATTAATTTCGTGTAAACGAAAAACAAAAAAAAAAATTTAATGCACGTGCGTTGATCGATTCGATCGTTACATTTTCTTATATTTACTTCAATCTTTCGACAATTTTCCCTCCGTATCCGTTTTGTGTTACGTCATCAAATTGACGCGGGAAATTTGAATATTAAACCTCAATCCTTACAATATGCGGTTACGTAATGCATCCTGAAAACGTTCGCACGGTAAAACGATTTAATATGTTAAATGATGTCGTCATTATTATTATTATTATTATTATTATTATTATTATTATTATTATTATTTAACCTGGGATTTGGATAAAAGAAAACCGTCCGAAGAATTCGGCATTTAAAAAAAAACGCCACAAAATACAAACCAGTAAATGGTTTATGATCTTGCGGTTGAACAAAGTAATTTATCAACGTGTTCTCTTGTTTCCCGTTTTTTTTTTTTTTTTTTTTTTTGTATTCAAAAACCGATCAGACAAAAATTTTTTTTTTTACCTCACCGTCCATGATAATGATAATGATAATGATGATGATGATGACCTTTTACGTTTTCTCTCTCTCTCTTTCTCACAGAGTGAATTCTTGTACATCATATTGAGGCTGAGCAAAAAAAAAAATAAAAAAATCAGATGAATTTTTTTTTCTGCATTGATTTCTATGATGAAGTGATAGATAGATGAATAGACTTTCTAAAAAACCGCCGATAAACCGCGGATTTTATTATTAATAATAATAATAAAAACAACTTTTGAAAAATTCCAATATGGCACCGACCATAATCGAATCCTTTCTCTTTAATAATTTTTTTAAATAAAAAATTGGAAAGTTCACGTTCGCGTTCGCGTTCGTCACGTTTCTTTATTACAAACAGAAAGTAAGATTTATTTAATTAAAAGAAGGAACAAACAAACAAACGAACAAACGGAAAATATGCAAAAAAAAATTTTTTTATACGATATGTTTAGGTATCGAAGATGGAAACAGGTGCAAACGTTTATAAAAAAAAATCACGCGAGTTCCGGCTTGGGGGCTTTTTCGGTAGCACCACCCGTTTTATTATTATTATTATTATTATTACAAACCGAAAAGGGAAAAATGGTAGTAGATATAGTGTTAGCAGAAGATATTATGTTGATTAAACGTTTTCTCCCTCGGGATAAATGAAAAAAAAACGTTTCATTCATAACCTAATCTTACGATTACGTGGTTGCGGTCTTCGGTTGTTGTAAACCCCAAAGGGAAAAAAATTTTTTTTTTTTTTTAAACAATTCGTGATGATGATGATAATGATGATGATAATGATGATATTTTCATTCATTATCATACTTACCTTATTATGTAATTTTTTTTTAACGTTCGCAACGAATTTTTTTTTTTCAAAAAAATTTCTTCCTCGTAAAGTTCAACCGTTTGGTAAAAACTTTTCCTCCTCTTCTCCTCCTCCTCCTCCTCCTCTTCTTCTTCCTCTTCTTCTTCTTATTCTTAATAACAGGTTTAAAACAACAACAACCACAATAACAACAACAAACCCTTTTTTTTTCTTATAACAATACCTATAACTAAAATTCTTAATTAATATTGATTACCTTCAATTTAATTTTATCAAAGGGGTTGTTCTTTTTCTTTTCTATCTCTCTCTTTCCCCCCACTCCTTCTTCTCTCTTCTCTCTCTCTCTCGTATTATAAGAAATAAAAAAAAAGGTACGTGACTGATTTTTTTCTTTTTGTTGAAATCGTGAGGGGGGCAAAGATGAGTTTTTTTATTAAGCATAATAAATAAGGGTGAAAGTTTTTTTTCCTTCTTCTTCTTCTTTTTTAAGGGTTGTCGTTCCATTAAGTTCGTTTTTTTTTTCCATTTAGAACTAAAAAAAAAAATGTTTTTAAGTGAACCGAAACTTATTTTTCGACACCCCCATAAAAAAACATTGCAAAAAAGAAAAAAATGAATAAATGGATTTTGCCTCGTGACGGATCATTACTTTTTTTTTTTATAAATTCCAGCTGTTGTGGAAACGAAATAATAAAAAAGTGTAGCTGTCGTGGCAGTAGTAAAGGTCGCACGTCACGTTTTTAAAACCACGAAAAAAAAAAAAAATTTTAAATAATATTTTTTTGTGTTGTATTGACGATGGAACAATCGACGACATTAAAAAATTTCCCAGTACAAAAAAAAGGAAAATTTTAAACGTTTATTGTTAAAATTTAATCAAACGTTTGTCGTAAATGAATTTTCATCCCCTATTTACGATGATGATGATGATGATGATCTTTCGCCCTTTCTTACTAATTAGTCTCACACTCGAATGATTTGTAACAATTAATACTTTGTTTTGGGGGATTGTTTTGTTTCCTAACGGAAAAATAAAAAAAAATCTTTTCGTGAGAAAAGAACGTTCACGTGCCACGTTCGTTCGCTTTTTAATTCTTATTAATCTTTATTTAAAAAGAAAAATCAAACGTTTGTGAGAATACGCCATTTTTATTTTTATTTTTTTTGCTCGTTTTATAATTAACGACATCTGTCTCCCCCCTCCCCCAATTTTTTTCTTCCTTCGGTCGGTTATTTTTGTAACGGATCCCCCATATTTCATATCTTTTAACAAGATTTTCATTTTTTGTATCATCTTCTTCTTCTTCTTCTTCTTCTTTTAAGTGGTTTATGACATTTTTATTATTATTAAAAAATTTTTGTATTTATAGATTTTTTACTTAAGGGTGAATTATCAATATTTTTTTTATTAAAAAGATTGCTGACGTCACAGTTTTTAAAAAGATTCCGTGTCAAATGAGGAGGGAGGAGGAGGAGGAGGGTGAGAGAAGTTAAAAATGGGGGCGTTAATGCCGGGGGTCGAATAATAATGTTACGCTAATGAAATAACAAAAGGAAAATTTTTCCTCCTTTTTTTTCCTTTTTTCCCCCTTACTCTATTTATTATTATTATTATTATTATTATTGACGGAGTTTGTGAACAATTGTTTGTCTATTTCCACTTGATTCCTGATCGTATACGTCAAACATTTCATTGTTGTTGTTGTTGTTGTTCCCATTTAAATGTCTTCTTTTATTGAAAAATTTTTAACTTGAAACCGCAACATTTGTGCGTTGTTTGCGGTTCGAAAATGTCGGGGAGGGGGAGGGGGAGAAAAGGAGGGTCATTTTAAAAGGTCATTTACCAAAAAAAAAAGAAATTATTTTCTTACTCTAATCGAAATAAAAATAGAAAAAATGTTTTTTTAATATGATTTTCATAAATTGAAATTCATTCAGTTCGGTTTCTTCCACGTTTTTTTTTTTTTTTTTTAAATAAAATTTAATGTCGCAGGTCACTGGGGTGGGGGGTAGGGAGGAGAAGAAAAATAATAAACATTTTTGTAAAAGAAAAATGGCGGTCAAATATAAAATTTGATTTATTAAGAAATTTTAACAAACGAAAAATTTAAGTTAAATTGAATTGTGTGTGTGTGTTCGTCACCTTAATTGAAAAGAAAAAAAAAAGTGGAAGAAGACACCGCTGTTACCTCCCCCTCCTTCCGCTACCACCGCATACACCCACGACAAACAACAATCGACAAAAGTTTAAAATGAATATGAAAAAAAAAAATTATTTTAAAACGTGGCAATAACAAACAAACAAACAAATAAAACAATAAATAAATTTTTTTTTTGATGTTTCGAACAGTTGGCAGCACTTAAACGCGGTAAAAAAAAAAATTTTTTTAAGGTATATTAATAAATAAATAAAGAAAAAACCGTTATTTTTCAATTTATTATTCGATTGGCCAAATATTAAAAAAAAAACCGCCAATAAATTTAATGGGGGAAAGGGGGACCCACAACGCGTGAATTTTATAACGCACACACACACACACAAACAGACACGATTTTTTTTTTTTTTATTACAACAAACGCACGCGTGTGTTTGTTTGTGTGTGTGTGGCTCGTGCGGGTTTAAAACCACAAACGATCATTTCTTTTTTTTCTCTCCGTGTGTGCGACAAAATTAATTTGTTTAAATTTTAACTTGCGGTAGGTCTTTGTTTTTTTTCATTTTAGCGACAATATTCCCCCCCCCTCTCTCTCTCTCTCTCTCTCGTAACCTTTCACCTTTTTTTTGAACTTCTTTTTAATTTCATCGGTTTAATTTTTTAACCGCAAATAATATTTTTTTTTATTATTAACAACTACTACTCACATGGTTAACTTTAATTAAATAAATAATAATAATAATACTAAAACCACTCTTTTTTATAAAGAAAAATTTTTCCTGTTGAAATAATAATTTTTTGGGGGTCCCGCAAAATAATAAAAATTTCCCACACGATCGAATCGTTATTTGTTGGGTTACAAAACGGAAACGATTTATTTTTTCCGATCTATCAGAACATGAAAATTTTTTTTTTTTTTAAACCTAATGATCCGTATTATTAAACTCGTTCGATGACTCTCCTGCCACGACATAAACTTGATTATTTGAAAGGAATATAAAGTAAAAAAAAAAATTCTCGATAAAAATCGTATCGAATCGTATCGACTTCAATTTTTACCCTTTAAACTTATAAAATAATTATTTAAATTAAGTGAAAATTCGATAGATCGAATCGAATCGAATGAATACGATTATGCCAACTATCGATTGTCATGCTATCATTATTATTATTAATCGTAAAATTTGATAACGATTGATAACAATTAAAAAAAATTTTTTAATGGCGACTAGAAAGGAATAGAAAAAAAAAAGAGAGCAAAAAACGGAACAAAAGGGATTAAAAAAACGTGGCAGAAGAAAAATATTAACACGTGATTATTAAAAAAATAAGAACAAGAGGAATCGATATATATAGAATCGGTTAAAATAAAAACCGGACGAAGAAACATTTGGGCGGCATTTTTTAAAAATCACACACATCCGGGGTGGAGAATTCCCACAGGGCCCCGGAAAAAATGATTTCTTTTTATTTTTTTTTTTTAACAATTCGGTTAAGTAACAATAATAATAATAATAATAATAACGGTTTTGTTCGTCTTTTGGGATTCGCGCCCTTGTTAAAAAAAAAAAATTGTAAAAAGAAATATGTGCCCCTCGGGGTGGTGATGATTTCAAATTCGACAAAAGAATTTTCCCACTTGTTCACATGGTTGAGGATTCATTTCTTTTTTTTTTACCGAACCACATGTCCGTTTATCTCTCTCTCTCTCTCTCACTCTCTCTCTCTCTCTCTCTCTCTCTCTCTCTAGACAATAATTCAAATTTAATTTTCTTTTATTTATTTTATTATTAATAAAAAAAGAAAAGAAGAGTCCTTATTCATTTTTTTTGTTTTTATTTTTTTTTAAGTATATGAATTATAATAATAATAATAATAATAATTGGATCGCATTTGATCGAATCCATTTGGGAAAATATCACGATGATAATGATGATGATGATAATGATGATTTTTCCAGTTGGGAGGCCAATAATTCTGTCGTTTGAAAACTAATAAAATACAAGTCATTAACATTTCAATATAAACATAAAACTTACAGTAGAATTCCATAAACAAGACTGTAAATTAATTCAAGTTTTTTTCTTCTTTTTTTTTCACGAATTCGATTATTAGAAAGAGAGAGAGAGAGAGAGAGTGAAGAGAGAAAAAGAGAGAGAGAAAGAAAGAAAGAATTTTGTGTTTATTATTATTTATAAAAATCTACTTTTACTGGAACCGAACCGTCTACGAATTTTATTTCTTTTTTTTTATTATTATTATCATTTCAAAACAGGTGATGATGACGATAATAATAATAAAATTTGTTACATATTTAAAAAAAAAAAAAAAACTTTGAAAAAATTTTTTTTTATTATATTCGTTACCGAAGATAAAAAGAAGGCGGTGAAATTTATTTACTCTATGGTTTTTTTTATTTCTTACGATTATTATTATGATGACGACGACGACGACGGTTGAAAAAAATTTATTTTTTTTATTTTTGTAAATTGTTTTTATCGCGTATATATATATTTTTTTAAATAATAATAATGATGATGATGATGATGATTTTATTCGCCAACTCATTTACAAAACGATAAAATTATATTAAAAAAAAAAATGTCTTTATTGGTTTGAAAAAATTTTATTTTATTTTTATGTCTCATTGAAAGTTTATTATGTCGTCCGATTATTATTTTAATGACGAAAAAATATTATCAGGTTGTTGTTGTTGTTGTTTGTCGTAAATATATTATTTATAACGAATTACTACCGTTTGTTTTATTTCGAATGAAAATTTATGGGGGATAAAATCAATGAGTAAAAAATTAATTTTGCGAACTTAAAATGAGATACGATCATTGTCTCTCTCTCTCTCTCTCTTTCTCTCTCTCTCTCTCTCTCTCTCTCTCTCTCTCTCTCTTATCACGTTATGGACTTTGTGTCGGCGTTTAAAATGAGACTTTTTTTTTTTTTTGCCACATTGACGAAAAGGATGATGGGTTCCCACGAGGTACGGTTCAAATGACACACACACAGTTCATATGGCCCCCACATATAAGAAAGTTTTTGACTTTTGCCCCGTTCGATTCCCTGGATTCGTGCAAACTCATCGCCATAAATCATTTTATTTTTCAAATTTGATTTTTTTTTCCTTCATATCCTCCTCTCTCTTCCCCTCCCCTACTCCCCCTCCCGACATGTTTAATCTTTCTTTTAAAAAAAAATATTCGTGTCAGATAATAATAACCGATAAATTTTTTTATTTCAAAAAAAAAAATCGATCATCGATTTATTGATTTTTTAAATTAAATAATAAGATTTAGAAAAAAAAAATTTCCCCGAAATTTAATTTAAATCAAAGGAAAAAAAGGAAAAAAAAGGAAAAAAAAAATGAAACGTGAATAAATAATTATCAAGATAATCACGATCAATAATAAAAATGGCGGATTACAAAAACTCGACGTATACAATTTCCTTTTTTAAAATTATTATTATTTATTTGTTTAAATTAATTCAACGATTCATTGCTTTATATCACCTCTCTCCCTCTCTCCCCCTCCACCTCCTCTTTTGTATAAAAACGACCGAATTAATAATAATAATAATAATAACAAACTTCGAATAAATTAATGTACCTACACTAACTCATTCACTCACTCACACAAAAACGTGAATTGATGAAAATTAAAAAAAAAAAAAAAAAAAAAAAAAAAAAAGTTGACAATTATTCTACTTTTCGGTCACGATTCTGGAACTGGAGAATCATGGAATTTTTTTTTTTTTTTGTCCATTCTTCAACCGAGGGTGATGCTTTGCACAAAAGATGACCTCAATGATTCCAAACACGAGCCTCCTCCTCCATCTTATCTCGAGTGTGTGAAAAAAAAATTTCTTTTTTTTTTCTCCATTAATCGGGTTTTTAAAAAAAAATTATTATTATTATTATTTGTCATC
This sequence comes from Pediculus humanus corporis, assembly GCF_000006295.1. Lineage (NCBI taxonomy): Eukaryota > Metazoa > Arthropoda > Insecta > Psocodea > Pediculidae > Pediculus > Pediculus humanus. The sequence continues at coordinate 121,983 of NW_002987756.1, read as the reverse complement.
CGCCATATTGTTTTTTTTTTTTTTAATAAAACCTAATTTAATTTTGTAAAAAAAAAATGGAAAACAAAAAAAAGAAAATTAGTTTGCGTTCATTAACACTTACCAATGAACTTTTTCTCTTAAGAAGATAATAATAAAAATTTTTAACTCTCTCTCTCTCTCTCTCTCCCTCTTCTCCCCTCTCTCACTCCCTCCCCACGTGATGATGATAATGATAATGATTATAATAATAATAAATTTTTAATATTATATTCAAAAGAGAGAGAAAATCGTTTACAGGTAGAGCGATACAATCATTAAGAAAGAGAGAGAGAGAGAGAGAGAGAGAGGGAGAGTAAAAGAGAGAGAGAGAGAGAGAGACTGGAGAATGATTGATTGTACGACTGGACCATTAGCGTTTGCAAAACAAAGTGTTGATGATTTAAAAAAAACCTTCTGGAGTGAAACAAATTTTTTTTTTCTTCTCTTCTTATTGTTAAAAAATCATTTCAATTTTCAAAAAAAAAAAAAATTAAACCGCCGCCATTTTGAATTTTTCACATTTCGAATCGTAAAAATGAATAATAATAATAATAATAATAATTTTTTTTTACTACGTATAATTATCATCATTTTTATATATTCAAAATAACGTCAGTTTTTTTTTTTTTTGAAAAAAAATTACGTAATTAATTATACGAAACGTTCGTGCACGCGTCTAAGCATAATAATAATGATAATAATAATAATAATAATAATAATAATAATAATAATAATAATAATAATAATAATAATAATAATAATAATAATAATAATAATAATAATTTTTTGTGTTTTGTTTTTTTTTCGGTTAACGAATAAAAACGTGAATTAATTATATTTTTTTAAAACCGTCGAATGATTCCTTTGGGGGGGAAAACGAAAAAAACGGTGGTGCCAACTTAAAATTTTTTTTCCCTTTTTTTAACGATTCATTTATTGATTGATTGATTGATTGATTGATTAATTGTTTTAACGAACCCGATGTTAAAATGCGTCCATTAAAATTGTTTACTTTTTTTTTTTCTTTAATACTTTATTTCTCCAGACAAATATGGAAAAATTTCACAAATAATAATAATAATAAAAATTAATTTAATCGACGATTGACTAACCTTAACCGACTAAAACTTTAATAATAATGATGATAATAATAATAATGTTGAGTCGCCTTATGTTAAAATGTACGGAGAATTTTTTTTCGAACGGTTTTTTTTTTGTAAAAATTAAAGGACAGTTGGTAGCACTTGAACAAAAAAAACGGTTTTTTTTCTTTCTCGATAATAATACAAACAACAATGATAAATAATAATGATAATAATTAATAAGTAAAAAAAAAATGAGGGCGTTATAGATTCGTAATAAAAAATGAGAAGGTGATGCCACTCAAAGGAGAAAAAGAGAATCGGAAGATGATGATGATGATGATTTAACGGGCCCTTCGGGATTTTCGAAAACGTGTTTCGACAAATTGATTTGTCGATGGTTAAATGGTAAATCGTGACTCTGAATTTTAGTTAGGAATACCAAAAAAAACAGATCAACCTGTTAATTATTTATTTCCGGTTGGTACTCGTGTGTGTCATTCGGATCCACCACCACCACCACCATCACCACCACCACCACCACCACCATCACCATCACCACCATCGCCACCATCACCATCACCATCATTATGACACGTTCGTCCGTCCTTGATCTCGTTTATTCAGTTTATTATTATTATTATTATTATGAATTCCCGGTTTATATCATAGAATTTCCTGTTTTTTGGATCCACTACTATCTGCATCCGTTATTATTATCAATCGTACTCGTTCGTATTGCAATAAGAACATCATCATCACCATCATCATCTTTTAAAAATTACGAGGATAACAAAATATTTCGTTTCGCGTCCTCGAAACCGACTCCATTTTGTTTTTTTTATACGTATAAATATATTTTTAATTGTGAATATATAAATTAAGTGGAATAAATTCAAAGGAAAAATCATTTAATTAATTACTTCTCCAACTTTTTTCGAATTTTTCAAGGTCGCCACCATAACAAAAAAAAAAAAAAAACTTGAAAAATATCCATGTTTGTGTCTAATTTTTTTTATCTAAAAAAAAAAAAAATTATCTGGAAAAGATTTTTTTATAGTAAAAAAAAAAAAAAAGATGATTTCGTTAAACAAATTAGCAAAACTAGTTTTCATCTTCTTCCCCGACATTTTTTTCTTCTTCCACTTCTTCTTTAGCTGGTATTCTTTGGTATGCGCTGCAAAGAAATTTTTTTTTTTTTTTCAAAACGAGAATCTTCTCACGACCTGAAATTCTTCTTGTCGATTACTTTTTTTTTTTTTTTCGGTGGGCTGACTGACACTACGATCGGATTTTATTATTATTATTATTATCATCATCATCATCATCATTATTATTATTTTAATAACAAAAAAAAATTTAAATTTTTTTTAAAAGAAAGAAAGTTTTTTTTAAATTAATTAATTAATTAATAATTTTTTTTTTTTTTTTTTTTTTTTTTTTTTTTTTACGGAAAAGTTAATGCCCCGACAAAAAATCTTTTACGGATTTTGTTTGTTTGTTCGAAAAACAAAGGAAAGTATTATTTATAATACTCGTTAATTATAAAGTGAATTAAAAAATTTTTTTTTTTTTGTTTAAAATGGTTTCGTGTCGATTTTGATTGACAGATCACGGAGAGTTTACAGGAATCGATAATTTCCCTCCAGAATTCATGAGTAATTATTATTATTATTATGTTTAAAAAAAATCAGATCGAAATTGTTGTGTCGATGGATGAAATGTTTTTTTTTTTCTAAAATAATAATAATAATTGGTTTACTTAAAAGGCGGAGTTTTAGACGTAAAAAGAGAGAGGGGGAGAGAGTGAGAGTGAGAGAGAGACGTTTTAATGTTTTTTATCAAATGTTGACTGGAATCGAAATGAAGGAATCATGGAAAAATTTTAAGATTATCAATAAGGAAGAATTTAATAATAATAATAATAATAATAAATAATGTATGAGGTTTAAAAGGGCAGCAGTTTAAGGGACGATGGTCGACGTGAAGGGCCTCTCTTCTTCGTGGGTGTGTTGAAAAAAAAAAAAAAAAACTTTCTGCCACGAATGTTTTTTTATTTAAGCGTTAAATCCGTGCATCTATTGCAACTGATGGTAAGATTGCGTGACTTGTTGCTCTTTGACCTTTACACTCTGTATCAGTGTGTGTGTGTGTGTGAATGAACTAAAAAAATAAAAAAACTTACTCGTAACAACTATTAACACCGATAAGTTCTAACGAATTTCTCCTTTTTTTTTTTTATTGTTTCTACGTTTCTCTCGGACCTTCCTCTCCCCTCTCCCTCCCCTACCCTTACCCCCCACAAAAAACAAAACGATGGAAGAAATAAACCGGAAGTGTATCATCATCATCATCATTTAATAAATAATAATTTTGGTAGGTTTTTTTTTTGTAAAACGAGGTTTATCAAAGGTTTATTTTGTGTACGTGCGTGTGCGTGTGCGTGTGTGTACGTGCGTGTGCGTGTTTATACGTTCGGATGTTCTACACTTCAACTGTCATTTAAGAAAAAAAAAAAAACAGCAAAGTCATTACGTTCTTCACTTTTGAAGAGTTTCACGTTTGACGTGTAAAAACAATGCCTGAATTTTTATTTCCTTTCCTATTATTATTATTATTATTATTATTTATTTATCTGGTTCGATATTTAAATTGGAACCCTTCCCCCCCTCCTCCTCCTCTTCCTTTTCTCATCACGCACGCCTCCAGATTTTTTTTTTTGGTAAATAATTAAAGTCGACAATAAAATTAATTAATTAATATTTGAAAATGTGAATAAATTAATGATGGCGTCGTACGTTTGTTTTTCTTCTTCTTCTTCTTCTTCTAAACCATTCAATGATGCGCATTAACGAATCAATTACATTATTATTATTATTATTAAAACTTGTTTTGTGCAGAATAATAATAATAGTACGTAAATGCGACGGGGGGTTTTGATAGGAGGAGGCGATGGATTTAATGTAAGAATCAATGCTAATTGGACGATATCATTTTACATTGTTTATCATTTTGTTGCTTCCACGATGAATATTCCAAGCGTTTGTACACGTTAAAAAAGTTTGTGTGTTTGTACGTGTGTGTTTGTGTCTGTTCAAACAACCACGTACGTACGTACGTGTAGACTCTAATAAAAAAAACAAATGCAAACATAAAAAAAACCGTCTGGACCATTTTACGAGAGATAAAAATAAAATTTATTTTATTTACACGACAATTTTTTTTTTTTTTTTTTTTTATTCCAGAGATCTTTTACTTTGATTCTTCAAGCAGTGGATTTTAATAATTACACATTACAAGGTAAATTTTTTTTTTTTAACTTAAATAAAATTTCGATTCATTCGAAAATGGGATTCATTTGTAAAAAAAAAAAAAAAAAATTTTTTCTTCCAGCATCCAACGAGATAATTGAAGAAACAAATTTTTCTGGAATAATTGATCCAAGTGTCGAATGGCATTTGCTTAATCATCCTGGACAAACGGCTCAACTCACGTACAGGATCCGAGTTCAATGCGATATTTATCATTTTAATCAAACCTGTACGAAATTTTGCAAACCACGTGATGATAATTTCGGTCATTATATTTGTGATAGAAATGGTGATAAGAAATGTATCGAAGGTTGGAAAGGTCCTAATTGCGATATCGGTGAGTACAATAATATATCCGCCGCCATTTTTTATTCTCTTCCCCCCTACTTTCGTGTGATAATAATAATAATAATTTTTTTTCTTTTTACTTTCAGCCGTTTGTAAATCCGGATGTCATCCACTCCATGGAAAATGTGATCAACCCGGAGATTGCGAGTAAGTTTTCTCTCTCTCTCTCTCTCTATCTCTCTTTCTCTCTTTCTCTCTCATTATTAAATTTAATTTCCTCTCTCTTTTTTTTTATTTCGGTGTTTTTTATTCTCATTAAAAAAATAAAAACAAATCAAATTCGATACAGTTTTCGTGTATTTCGAGAGAAAAATTTCTCTCTCACTCTCTCTTCATGATTCCATCATAATTCTTTTATATAATGACGTCATTAAAATCTAATTATTTATATTTGTCGTTAATAAACTATTTATTAATCCTTAATAATATATATTTTATTAAAAAAAAAAAAAAAAACTCACGGATAAATTCTTTTGACACGTTTTTTTTAAAAATATAAATCAAGTGTAAAGTTTACGATAAATCAAAACTTATTTTTTTTTTTTTTTTATTTATTTAAAATAAATAAATAAATAATGATGATTATGATAAACTTTGGTGAATGAACAAAAATTGTTTTTATTATTATTATTATTAATATATTTAAATTATAAAAAACACAGGAAAAGGAGAAGGGGGAGTAGGAGGAGCGGATAAAAAAAAACCACTCGTCCCTATACACTCTGTGGGCACTCTCGAGTGTTTTTTTTTTTTTTTTCTGACCTGGAATGTTATTCCAACTAATAGTCTAGGAGTTGTTGTCCTAAGTATTATTTGTTCATCAAACAAAGAATTTTTATATAAAAAACTGCCAAAGAGAGGCAAACAGGCAACAAACAGGCAACAAACAGGCTCAATTGATGTAGATCCAACCAGGTAGCTGTGTATACATTAAGTTATTTTTTCCTCAATTAAACGAACAAAGTTTCATCATTTAAAAAAAAAAAATAAGTAAGACGAGTCGGGTTTTTTATTATTATTATTATTAATAATAAAAAAACATAAAATTTTTATTATTATTAATAAAAAAAAAATAATTGACATAATTAGTTTTCGTATTTAAAATTTTTTAAAATGTCTCCCTCCTCCTCCTCTTCGTTTGTTTTTTATAAAACTCGCTTTTGCGAAAAAAAACATTTTAATATTTAATAAAAATATGTCGTCTGCTTAAATCACATAATCACAGAACAAAATGTTTTATAATCGGCCACACACGCACTTTACGTAATAATAATAATTTATTTTATTAACGGTTTAAAAAACAAAATGGCGGTAAAACAATAAAATTAATAAATTTGAATTTTTTTTTTTTTTTTAAAGTTGTCGTCTTGGATGGAGAGGAGAATTTTGCGATCAGTGTTCACCTTATCCAGGATGTAAACATGGATATTGTAACGGAACGCCTTGGCAATGCATATGCGATACAAATTGGGGTGGAATTTTATGCGATCAAGGTAACGCACAATTATTATTATTATTATTTTTCCTCCAGGGAAAACCCCTGGAAAGAAAAATTAAAAAAAAAAATAATTAAACGATTGAAAACACGTTAAAATAATAATAAAAAAAAAAATTCGTGAATTCGATGCAAACGTTTCGATGATAATAATAATAAATAATCAACGGTCGCCATTTTTGTTTGTTTGTTTGTTTGTTTCCACCCCCGGGCGGCCGTTTCGTGATTAATTTTATAATTAATTTTTTTTAAATTAATTAAATCGTGCAAAAAAAAAAAATTATTTTCGTCGTGACGTGATTTATTATTATTATTATTATTATTATTATTATTATTATTGCGCGACACGTGATATCGAAAAAAAATCGAGATATTTCGAGATGGGGGAAAGGGGGGAGGGGGAAAACGAGATGACATAAATCGTGAAATTTTTTTTTTTTTTATAAATCAATCGGATAAAAAAAATGTTGCGGTGGTAGTTTTTTTTTTTTTATTTCATCCCCTTCGGATTTATTTTTAAATAATAAAGAAAAAAGGGAGGAAGAGGGAGGGAGATGTGTTTCAAGGTTAAAGTTGTTCAATTAATTCCCTTGCGACAAATCCTCTTCCTCCTCTTCCTCCTCCAGGGACAGGAATCTGGAATAATCGGATTAATATAATCACACACACACACGGAGGCTTAACACTTGTTACGCGTTTTTTATGCGTACGTTTAGGGGCCCCTTTCGAGTTTTTTTTTTATTTTCAAAAGGAGAATGAGGGAGAGAAGAGGGGGGGGTGAAAAAAGGTTTTTGTGTTTTCAATGGGTTATTAAATCCTTTTCGAGATTTAACGTCCCTTTCTCTCTCTCTTTCTCTCTGTTGTACTACTAACTGTCATTTTTTTTTTTATTACAACTACTTATAATATTTAAATGCGTCACCGTCGACCTAGGGGAGGGAATGGATGGAGGAGAGAGGGGTGGGGAGGGAAAGGAAAAATGTCACGTCATCATTAATGATGAAAAAAAAAAAATTCTTTAACGCTATGAAGATTTTGGTACGTGCGAGAGAGCGAGAGGTTTGCAAGATGTCTACCCCACTCTCCCTTTTTTCACCTCTTATGCACCCCCCCTCGTTCATCACCATCATCATCATCATCATTCATCATTCAATCGTCACCTGTGAACTTTACAAGCAGTAAAATTTTTTTTTTTTGTACATTTCCTTCCTACAGGAGAAAGAAAATAAGTCGTTAATAAACGGTCACGTTTTTTAATAAAATGTTTTGTGTGTGTGTGTGTAGGCACGTCACGAAAATCTCGCAAACGATTATTATTATTATTATTATTATTGATTTATTGATTTTTTTTTTGTTAATTTTCAAGCAGACGACGACCATAGAGGAGATTCGTATAACATTTTTTTTTTTAAATTTTCTGTCTGGATTTTTAAAAAAAAAAAATTTTTTTGTTTTTAGATCTCAATTATTGCGGAACGCATGAACCATGTTTGAATGGTGGTACGTGTGAAAACACGGCACCCGATCAATACCTATGTACCTGTTCTGAAGGTTTTTCCGGTGCCAATTGTGAAATTGTAGATAATCCATGTGCAACGAGTCCTTGCGGTAATGGTGGAACATGTCAAGAACTTGGTTTAAATGGACAATTTTCGTGTACCTGTGCACCAGGTTGGACGGGTCAAACATGCAGAATCAGTAAGTTCTGGTACCTTTTTCTCTTTTTTTTTAATTTTATTTGGGGCGGAGTTGAAATTTTTTTTTTTAAATTAAACGAGGGGTTGTGGGAGGTATATATCAATTTATTTCAAAAAAGGAAACAAAGGTAAAAAAAAGGAAAAAAGGAAAATATAATGTTGTTTGTTAGATTGAAAATGATCTCTCAAATCTAAATCACGCTTCCGAATCAGGTTTTTTCGTTTCTCGAAAAAATAATAATAATAATAATAAAATTCGTGTTTTATAAATTATTATTTTTTATCCGATATAATAAATTGCAAAAAATCGAATTAATAATAATAATAATAAAAGTCACGCGCGGAGCTCAACAACAAAACATAAAGTTTTTAACAACAATTTATGTTTTTTTCTGACTCGCAAAAAAAAAAAAAAATTTTCTTCCGGCGGAAATGAATTTTATTAAAACTTTTCTTTCTTCTTCCCCCCCCCCTCGTGAATAATAATAATAATGATAAAATTTTATTTGTTTTAAACGAAACGTTATTATTAATTTTTTTGCAAAATTTATAAAAATTGTTATCATCATCATCAGATTAACCAAACCTTCGTGATTTTCTCTCTCTCTCTCTCTTTTCATAAAAACTCCAACGGTTAAAATTTTTTTTTGTGATAAACTACCAAAAAGAAGTCAATTTACCCTCCTTACCTTCCCACCCAATGAAAAAGAATTCAATATGTTATTAAACAGAAGAATTTAAAAGATGTTATGAAAGATTTTTTATGAGAAAAAGAGAAGAAAAAGGAGGAGGAGATGAAGGTGGATGATGGAAACACACAAGAAGGAAAGCCAACAACCACAACAACAACAACAACCACAGTTAATCAAAAAAATTTAAAGCTTATGGTATATAAAAAAAAAAAAAAAGTAGTTTCACTAACGTTCGAAAACCTGCAATTATACCAAATCAAATGTCACGATTACCACTAAATCATTTTAAAAAAAGTGGCGGATACATCCGTGTAGAAAAAGGATGAAATATGGCGGTGGCGGTGATGGTAACGGTGGTGGTGGTGGTTGTGGTGGTGTTGTACCTATACCTATATCTTTAAAAATTTTGAAATAGAGCTTCTTAATCTAAATTTTTTTTAAAAAAAAGGCGTTTGTGTTTTTTTTTTTTTTTTGACTTCCACGCCCGCAAAACTTAATTACAAAAATGACGGGGGAGAGGGAGGGAGGAGGGAAGAGGGAGGGAAAAATTATATAAATAAAATTGAAAATTTTTAAAAAAAAGAATCTCAAACATGAGAAAGTTAATTACCTCGTTTTTCTCTCTCTCTCTCTCTCTTTCGATATATTAGTTAATTATACCCGTTGAATTAAAATAAATAAAAAAAGTTTTTTTTTCTAACAAACGACAAAAAAAAAATAACAAAAGAACAACCGAATCCGATACTGATGATGATGATGATAATAATGATGATGGGAAAAGAAGGAAAAAAGGAAAATTAATTGACTTTTTTTTTCGGGGGGGTTAACAATTCGAATTTTATACGATAATATTGAATTTATATAGATTATTTAAAAAAAAAAAAACGATGGGTTTTTAATTAAATGACGGGTTGCGACCCCCCTCCCTCCCTGCTTCTTAATCCGTTCCCCCCTTGAGGAAAATCCAATAACAACAACAACAACAACGACAACAACAAAATTTTTATTCTCACTTAAATTATTAAATGACGTTTATGACGTTTTACACTCATTATAAAAATTACATAAAAAAATTTTACAACGTAATTATTATTATTAGGAGGAAGGAAAAAAAAAAAAAAAACGTGGCAGGAGATTTTTAAACGTTTTCCTACTCCTCCACCTCCCCCCGCGTGTTTTAACGAATGATAATTAATTTGTATTGCAAAAAAAAAAAAAAAAATTTTTTTCTCTCTTCTATTCTTTCGTGTATTTCTCTCTCTCTTCCCCCCCCCCCTATCTCTCTCTCTTTGTCTTTTTTTTGCAACCCGTTTCGAATCCATTTAATAATAATAATTTAAAATTATTATTATTATTATTATTTTTTAAAAAAATTAACTTTAAATCGTTTTTTATTTTTTTGCCAGATCCCTTTAATTAAATTTAAAAAAAATTTTTTTTTTACGAACTATAATTTAAAGGGTGAATAAAGAAAAAGGGTTTAAGGGTTGTTAAGATTCGACCCTGTCGTGTTAAATTTGCGTTTTTTTTTTTTTCATTTGAATTTTTTTATGAAAAAAATTTAAAAGAACGAAAAAAGTTTTCTCTCTCTCGTACCCGATCGTGATTAATTTTATTTTTTTTTTAAATTTAATTCGAATAAAAAAAAAAAGAAAATTTATTATATATAAATACCTAAATACGGTACTGATGGTCAGGAGGAAACGCTTAAGATACCTTCTCGAAAATCCAATTAATTTAAACCTAAAGAAAATAATAGGTTACGAACCAACCTGGACATGCTTCTGTCTTGTAAAAAAATGGGAAAAGTAAAAAGACTTTTGCATCAAATGTTATTTAAATTACACATCAGGTTCTTTTTAAAAGAAAGTTTTTTAAAAAGAAAAGGTATTCGAAGGAGCTTAACACACACACATTGGTGTGTGTGTGTGTGCAATTTGATTTTTTTCGGCTCGAAATAATTGTCCAATTTTTTTTTTTTATTTTTATAATAGAAAAAATAATAATGCCTTAATTTTATGAGAGTATGCGTTGTTAATACCTGACTCGTACCTTATTCTATTGAATCGTATCTGGGAAAATTTTTATACAAAAAAAAAAAACCAGCAAATAAAGAACGAACGTGTTGTTGTTTTTTTTTTTTTTTGTTTCTTTTCGCTTTTTTATTTCTCTCCTTATTATTATTATTATTTTATTATTATTTGTTATCGATAATAAAACCGTTAAAATTTGTTTAAATAATTTTTTTTTTTTGGATGAAAATTACAAAAAAAAATTTTTTTAAATAAGTGAAGAAAATATGTGAGATCATTTCTTCTTCTTCTTGTTTAATATTTCGGGTTAAAGAAAGAAAGGAACGTGAGAAAGAGAGAGAGAGAAATGCCGACTTTGAAGGGAGAACAATGAAATAAACAAAAAAAAAAAAAGGTTGAATGAGAAAATTTTTCTGGTTGGGAAACGAAAAAAAAAAAAAAAAATTTCATGTCATTCTCTTCGACAGTAATGATGACTGTCGCTTGTCTTTCTGAAATTTTTGTCTGAACATTTAAGTGGATGAATAGACGTGGAAATAATTTGGTTTCTTTTCTTTTTTTCTAAATAGATATAGACGAATGCGAATCGTCACCTTGTTTAAATGGTGGAACTTGCGTTGATCTCGTTGATAAATTTCAATGTAGTTGTCCATCGGGATGGGAAGGATATGCCTGTCACATAGGTACCGTCACGTCAAAATATATAAAAAAATGTTTGTTTGTCTGTAACGATCTTTTAAAAATTTTTTTATTGTTTTTAAGATGTCGACGAATGTAAAAACAATCCATGCACGAATGCCGTATCGTGTCAGAATCTTATCGGTGATTACCAATGCAAGTGTCAGAAAGGATGGTCGGGTAAAAATTGCGAACATAACATAAACGATTGCGTAGGACAATGTCAACACGGTGCCACGTGTATCGATTTGGTATCGGATTATCATTGCGCTTGCATGCCTGGATATACCGGAAGAGATTGTGCCACGGATATTGACGAATGCGAAAGTAATCCTTGTCAAAATGGCGGAGAATGCGTGGATTTAGTTGATGGTTTTCGATGTATTTGTCCCCTGGGTTTCAGCGGTACTCAGTGTCAGGTGATTATTTTCTTTTTAGGGAACATAATCGTGTTGTACGTATTTTAATTTTCTTTTTGTTGTTGTCAATAGATCGACAGAGATCATTGCACTCCAAATCCATGTGAAAACAAAGCTCCTTGTTTTAATACTCAATCCGATTACTATTGTCGATGTCCCGATAGTTGGATCGGGAAAAACTGCAGTACGCCTCGTGTTAAGTGCAAGACTCAACCTTGTAACGGTACGTCGAACATTATTTTAAAATTTTCCAATCGGACATAAATAATAATAATCGTTCCTTTTGAATTTTTTAGTATTTGACGGTTGCGCTTTACCCGTCGCATCGAGAAATATCAGCAAAGGTTTTGCTTCGAAAGCCAGAGTTTGTGGTGGTCATGGAAGATGTGTCGGACAAAGTGAAGGAGGTTTTCATTGCGTTTGCGATTCCGGTTATACCGGAAAGTATTGCCACGAAAGTAAGTGCCTCTCTACTGAAATTTTTCTTCTCTCCATATTTGTTCGAAACGCAAACAAAAATTTTAAAATTTCAGATATAAATGATTGCACCATGAATCCATGTCTTAATGGGGGTACGTGCGTGGATAAAATCCATTCGTTTCAATGCATTTGTGAAGAAGGATGGGAAGGGGAAATTTGTTCGATAGGTAATAAATTATTTATATATATATATATAATTCCGACATCTAGCGGTTAATTTTGTAACCATTTTAAAAGGAAAAAATTTCCTTTGCGATTGTAAGTTGTCGTTTCAGTTTCAAATTTAATTTTTTTAATTGTTCGTAGATAAAAACGAATGTCAACCGAATCCTTGTAAAAATAATGGAAGTTGCACGGATGCCATTGCCGATTATTTGTGCACGTGTCAAAATGGATGGAAAGGAAGAACGTGTAATTTGAGAGATAGTCATTGCGACAGGCACACATGTAAAAACGGTGGCACTTGTCAAGACTTGGGCACCACATACATGTGCTTGTGTCCTCCAGACTGGGAAGGAACAACGTGTCATATAGGTAAAGATAAAAAAAAAAACTGATTCGATTTACTTTTTCCAATTTTTTGATTGGAAAAAATTTTTCAAATATTTTTATTTTTATTTTAAGCTAAAAACAACGCTTGCAAATCATATCCGTGTCAAAATGGCGGTACTTGCCTCAACACCGGAAATCATTATACATGTATTTGTAAAGAAGGATACGAAGGACAAAATTGTCAACATGATGTTGATGATTGCTCAACGCAACCTTGTCTTAATGGTGGTCGCTGCATAGATGGTGTCAATTGGTTTTTATGTGAATGCGCACCTGGATTTGCAGGACCCGATTGCCGTATGAATGTCAACGAATGCGCTTCCGAACCTTGTGCTCACGGATCAACTTGTATCGATTCCATTGGTGAATTTAAATGTAAATGTCCGCCGGGAAGAACAGGTTCAAGATGTGAAATTCGTACGTATTATCCACCCTCCTGAGATTAAACCGTTGAACCTGTAAAAAAAAATTTAAAAATCAATTAAATAAATTTCAGTGGAAGAATTAGCTTATGCGAGAGGTTCTTGCTTCTGGGAAGGACAATACTACGCGGATAATTCCACTTGGATGAGTGCTTGCAATACTTGCATGTGCACTTCAGGTGTCGCATTTTGCACTCAGGTTTGGTGCGGACTCGGAAACTGTCTCGCTCCTGTACAAAGATCTCGCGACGCAACGAATTGCAACACGAATCAAGTATGCGTACCTTCTTCGAGGGAATCTTGTTTGAGCCCGGTTTGTGCTCCTTGGGGTGAATGTAGAGATTTGGAGAGCAATCGTCGCGTCGGGCCACCATCTTTTCCGGCACCCGTGACTTGTTGGCCAAATCAAGCAATATTAAGTAATACCTGTGCTAGACTTACTCTAGTCGTAGAAAAATCAAGATTAAACACGGGGGTGACAACAGAAACATTGTGCATCGACTTGAGACGCCTTGTTGTTGCCAATCAAGCACTCATGAGAAAAAAAGACGCTTTAGTTATCCTTTGTGATCTCAAACAAGATTATAACGATACCATCGAAGTAACAGTGGTGAGTATATCCTCCACCAATTACAACCAAAACTATCTTTTCAAAACATTCCATTCACGTCTTCTTGTTTTTTCGTTCAGTTCCTCTCGAAACAAAATTCAATTCAAGAACAAAGAGTGTCAGAAGCGGTTAGAATTCTCGGAGAATCCATTAGCAGAAAAGCTACAGCACTTTCCCTATCGGCTATAGTCGAAGTAAAAGTTGAAACTGCACTAGTGAGCGAAGACAAACAAGGAAATGGGTATCTGATAGCACTTGTTTGCGTCGTCGTCATTCTCGTTGCCGCAGCAGCCTTAGCATCGCTATTTTACTGGCACCAATTGCGAAGAGACGTTGTTTCCTTGAGTTCCGGAGCACTCACGGATTCATGCAGTAGAAATCACGATGATGAAAAATCAAACAATTTACAAAACGAAGAAAATTTAAGAAGGTACACGAATCCTTTGAGAGAAGAAAGCATCAACACGATCGGTGGAAGTCTTGCTAATTTAGGAAGTTTGAGAAATTCAAAAGGATTCATGATGAAACCTTCCGTGAGCGCCATAGATTTGGTAACCTATTATCATCATTATCACTTTTAAAAAAAACCCCCCCCAAAAATTTCTAATATTATTATTATTATTATTACTTTCAGACACCCAAAGTAAGTTTGGTACGTCCCATGTCGTCTTTGGGTGCATCCGCATCAAGTTCGGAAATGTTAGAAATGATAACGGAAAACGATTTGAAATCCGATAATAAAGAAGGATTAAAAGGTTCGTGTGAAAAATTAAAAGAAAAAATGCTGTTGGAAGAAAGGTTGACGGCTGCGGAAAAATTAACCCTCGAAGAAAGGTTGGGACAACTCGCAACTTCGAGTACTCACAGATCGAGTCAGATACTCCTTTACAAACCCCAAAACACGGATGTTAGAAACAACACGGCTGGAACGTTTGAAGATTCATCGAGTCATAAAGACTTTTCTAAAAGTATAATAAATTTAAAAAATTCCGGGTCTAGTACCGTATCAAGGACGTTACAACAACCTACCCCCCAAGTTGATCGCGGAGGGCCGCCCCCCGTTGATATATTAACAATACTTGTTTAGTTCGCAATAAAAAAAAAAAAAAATTTAATAATAATGAGTGTGTATGATGATATAAACGACGATAGATAAATAAATAAAATCGCGAGTGATAATCGAAAATTTATTATTATTATTATCGTGTACAAATGAAAATAGTGACGTTTTATTATTATTATTATTTTTAAATTAATTTTTTTTTTTTTTTTAAATTTGAGTTTTTTTTTGTTTTGGAGCACATTTGAAAAAATCGACCGTAAAAATCCGACACAGGTAAAAAAAAAAAAAAAAAAAACGTGGCAGTAGAAAACAGAAAAAAAAAATTTTTTTTTATTATATATTTATTATAAAAGTTCCTGTCGTACGTGAACGAATTCGCCATTTTTTTTTCTTTTTTTTTTTTTTGAACTTGTGCCTTTTTATTAAAAAAAAAAACTGGAAAACTCGAAAACTCGAAAAAAAAACTCGATAAATCTCGAATCAAATCGATGATTGTGTAATTAATAATTATTATTATTATTATATTTTTTTTTTATTTATAGAGAAATCGACTGATTTTTTTTATTATTATTGTAAAAATAAATAAATAAATAAATAAAATAAAATAAAGAAAAATTTTTTAATTGTTTAATTTTTTTTTTGTTTATTTAAAACCTACCCTTGATAATAATAATGATAATTGTAAACAACGAACGTGTCAAACGTTCAAACAAAAAAAAAATTTCGTTCGTTCGTACGAAAATCGAACAATTGGAATGAGGGGGAAGGCGAGAAGGGGAAGGGGGCAGGAAGAGGGGAGAAGAAAAAAAATGCGTTTGAAAAATTAAAAAAAAAAAATTTTTTTTTTTTCATTAAAAGGCACGTGGGACATTTTCGATACGCGCATGCGATATATCGATAATATAAAATTTCACTTGTTTCTCGTTTGTAGTTGAGTCAGTCGAAATCGAAATTTTAAACGGAAAACCCCGATCGCGTTGTTTTTTTCATTTCCGATTTTTCTTTTTCCTTTTTTTTTTTTTTTTTTTGGTTCTCTCAAAACTTTTTTTTTTTATTATTTAAACGCAAAAATTCTGACGTCGTCGTCGTGAAAAAGTAAAAAAAAATTAAAAAACAAAACGAAAATTTGTTGGTTGTTGTGGTTGTTGTTGTTGTCGTTGTCGTAGTTGTAGTTCCCGTTGTTGTTGTTTTTTTTTTTTTAACAAACGCGTTTCATCCGATTTGTTTAAACTTTTTTAAAAGATATTAAAAAAAAAAAAAAAAACAACCGCAAAGTTTTTGTGTTAACAAAAATAAAAATTTTATTTATTTATTTATATATCGTTTGCTACTAAAAAAAAAAAAAAAAAAAAAAAAAAAAACACGTCTGGAATTAAAAACATACATGTAAGTATTAATTACCTTTTTATTTAACAAACGAGGGTGAGAGAAGGGACGGTGGAAGGAGAGCGAGGGGGGAGGGGAAGGACGTGATTTTTTTAAAAAAATTTTCTTCATTTCCGGTAGAACCACAACAGTAATCAACGAACCCGGAAATGATTACTTTAAACTTTTTCTTTACAATCATTAACTTTTTTCTTTCCTCTTAAACCTTCTCGCACTTTCCCCACCCCTCCCCGCTTTTCCTCATCGAAAAAAATCGTCCGACAAATTATTTATTTATTCTTTTGACACGACACTAAATATCAACGAAGAAAAAAAAGAAGGTATACCAAGGCGCCGCCATTGAAATTTAAAATTTAATAAAAACCGATTCGGAAAACATTCTGGAATAAATATTCGGGGATTTTCCTTACGTCCCCCTCCCTCCTTCTCCTCCCCTTCTCCCTCTTTCCTTTTCGATAAAAATTGAATTTTTCCGCATGTGACCAAAAATAAAATTTTCTTTTTTTTTTGTCCCCGTAATTCCAGAAAATTTTTTTTCAAATTCGATTTTGTGTTAACATCGAAAATCATCATCATCATCATCATTATTAATATTTTATAAAACAAAGTGGAAGGAATTTTTTTTTATTAGACGACCTTCGTTATTGACACGAAATAACGAGAAGTAAAAAGACACCAACCGTTATAAAAAAAAATATTTAAAATATTTACCTTATCGTAATTATTATCATTATTAATATTCCCGCGGCCTATTTTATTATTATTATTATTATCATTATTAAAAACAAAAATGACGATGAAAATTAAATTTTTTATTTATTTATTTAAAAGAACGAAAGTGAAAAATTTCAATTCGAAATAAAATAATAAAAAAAAATCTCCCTCGAACGGATACCGAAAGATAATAATAATAATAAAACAAAAAAAAGGGTGTAGAGTGAAAGTTTGGGAAAAGCGGAAAAGGTTAGGAGTGATGATGGTGGAGGCGGAAAAAGTGGTGGTGAGAAGGGGAATGAAATAAAAAAAAAATGGCGAACGTTTGATGTTTTGCGTTTTAAAAAACAAATGATTTTAATTAATGTGAAAATAAAAAAAAAAAAAAAAAATGCGACGCGCGGATTTTACGAGTTTTCTTATTTTATTGAGCGGGAGTAGGTGGGGAAGAGGGAGGAAGTGGGGGTGGAGGTGGAGGGAGAGAAAAACAAATTGGGGAGAAACTAGAGAAGGGAGTGAGGAAAATGAAATGACGACGACGACGACGACGACTATGATAAAAATGCAAGAGAAAAAAATGAGAGACGGAAGAGGAGGAGAGGATGGGGAGCAACGAATAAAAAAAATTACGACGACGAAGAACGATAATAATAATAATAATAAAAAGTAAAAGAGAGAGAGAAAGAGGGGGGAGAGAGAAACAAGAAGTAGGAAGGGGGTTAAAACTATTGACGATTACTCGAGTGTAAATAAAACGGAAATCTTTTCGAGTTAAAATAAAAAATATTTTTCCGTTTCCGGTTTTCCATTTTTTTTTTCTTTTTCTTTTTCCCCCGGATATCGTTCAACAGGTTTCCTTTTCTTTTTTTTTTTTTACTTTTTTTTTATTTCTTTTTGAATTGGCACCTTTTTTATTTTTTTATTTCAAAATTGAAATTTAAACGAGCGTTTCCGGTGTACCGAAAAAAAAAAGTTACGCAATTTATTACGTCATACAAATAATAATAATAATAATAATAATAATAAAACGAATGGATTTTCCATTAAAATATATTAAAAAAATTACGTAATGATTAAGGTTTGAAAACGATGACGAAGACGATGAAAAATTTAAGAGAAAAACAAAAAAATTGTAATTGAACGCCGCCATTTTTTTTCCCCCCGTTTCGATAGTTTGTCAATGTTTTATATATATATATATATATATATATATATATATATATATATATATATATATATATATATATATATATATATATATATATGAGAGAGAGAGAGAGAGAAAGAGAGAGATAGGGGAAAGTTTTAATAAGTCAAATTAATAATTACACGAAACAAAAATTTTTTTATAAAGTTTTTTTTTTTTTGGGGGGGGGGGCTCGATTGTAAAATTTTTAAATGTGAGAAAATCATTATTGTTCAGACAATAAACAAAAACTTTTATCAAAATAATAATAATAATATTAATGATAATATTAATTAATTATTTGTTTGTCGTCAATTTTATCGAATTTTTTATTTTTGAAATTTAAACGAGAAAACTTTTTTTTAAAAAAAAACGCGGCGTTTTTCATACGAAATTGTACCAAATTAAAAAAAAAAAAAGTTTTTGATCGTTATAAAATAAACCGGATATCCGGTTAATAAAAATAATTTAAAACTATTCATTCCCGACACCGATTATTTTTTTATTTTATTTCATTGCAAACATTTTTTTTTTTTTTTATTTAAAATTTAATGTTTTTATCGTGGTAAAAGGAAAAACCGAAAAAAAACAAATATTTCCGTTTCCGGTTTTTTTGTTTTTTTTTTTCATTTCATTTCATTTTTTTTTTTTTAATTTATCGGTAGAAAAAATAAAAATAAAAAAAAAATTTACGAGCGACGTTATTAAAAAAAAATTTTCTCATATATATATATATTTTTTTTTTCGTGGGAAACCTTAAAATGGTGGAGGGGAGAGGAGGGAAGGGGGAAGGGAAAGATGGAAGAAAAGAAAAGAAAAATAAAAAAAAAAAAATTTCCACAAAAGAATAAAAGGTTAACCGTTTCTACGATAAATCAAAAACTAAATAAAATAAAAAAGAATCGACGCCATTTTAATAAATATATAAAAACCCGATGATGATGATGATGATGGAAAAAAAAATTATGTAAATAAATAAATAAATCCGTTAAATTTATATATTTATATAATTCGAAACAATAAAAAAAAAAGGAAAATAATAATAATAATAAAAGGTAATCGAAAAAAGAAATGAGAGAAAAGTAGAGAAAAGACAAATGTTTTCATTGGAAAAAAAAATGGGGGAAAATTTCTTTTTTTTTTTTTTTTGTTTTAAATTAATAATTGAACAACGTAATAAAAAAAAGGAAGAAGAAGAAAAAGCAGAAGAGAAAAAAAAGCAGAAGAGAAAAAAAAGCAGAAGAAAAAAAAAATTCAGTCGGTGTAATTTAATATTTTTTTAAGTCGGAAATAAAAAAAAAAAAAAAACACCGGAAACGAAAAAAAAAAACCCTTCAGTACGAGAATGAAATGATGACGTCATTTTTCACGTTCAGAAACCTTTTTTTTTGTTTTTCCATTGGTCAGTTTTGTTAGTAAATATTCACAAAGGGTAATCCTCTCTGCAATGTTTAGCATATAAAAAATTATTATTAAAAATTTATACGACGTTTGTCGGTTGTTGTTGTTTTTACCCTCTCGCACTCGTGCCATCGCGTTTTTGTTCGTTCCTTTTTTTTTGTTTGTTTTTGTTTGTTTTTCTTTTATTTTTTAAATAAAACAAAAAAATTTAAATGGCTTTAAAAAAAAAAAAAGGAGAGGTGGAAAAGGAAAGGGAAAATTCGAATCGTTTCATACCGACTTCGGTTTGATTCGTTACCTTGACCCCCCACTCCCCGCACTTCCCCCCATCAATTTAATATCTTTTACTCTAGTTTCACGTTTTATTATTATTATTATTATTATCAAGCATAAAATTTCGTTATTTTTGTCAACGTTCGTTCGTTATAGGTTTTTCCGACGAGGAATTCTCAAGATGAACGTTTTAATTCTCTCTTGTCTATTTTCTTTTTTTTTTGTGTTTTAAAAACAAAATGTCGGACGTTTTCGCATACATGCATTATATTATTAAATATTTGTAAAATTTTCTTGAAATTTTCTTTTTTTTTTTTTAGACCGAATTTTATTATGGTTCCCAGTACGGGAAAAAAGAAATGACACGAAATTACTTTTTTCCTTTTAACCCTTTCGACGATTAATTTTTTTTCATTTTTGTCGAAACCTCTATTTATGATGAATTTTATCTTCTGCTATTCTGTCGCGTGTTTTCAAACCGTTAACAACAACAACAACAACATCAACAACCACAAACTTATATCTTTTAATTATATTTACGTCATTTTTCACAATCGATTTCCTAATTATTATGTTCGTCAGACACGTTTTTCTTATTTTCTCGTCACCCTTAAGTAACAATAATATTTTCAGTACCGTAATCAGGTTCTTATTTTTATACAGATATTATTATTATTATCATCACGATTCTCGTACGATTTAAAAAATTTTTTTAATAATTCAAAAGAATTTATTTTATTTTTCTTTCATTTTTTAAAAGATGAAATTTTTTTTAACTTTTGAGCTTTGGAATTTTTCTTTTTCCTTTTTCTTTTTCCATTTTTCCTGTTGCTCAAAAATAAAATAAAATAAAACTTTTGATGTTTCTTCTCATTTTTTTATTTACATTAAAAACAAAAAAAAAAAACAAAACAAAATAAAAAAAAAACAAACAAAACGAAAAAAGAAAAACGAAAAAAAGAAAAAAAAATTATTAAATTCGTTTGTTTTATTATTATCATTATTATTATTATTATTTTCAACAACTTCTTTTAATCATAACTTGAAAAATTTAATTATATTTTTTATTTACGTTATTATTATTATTATTATTATTATTATTATTATTTGAATTTTAAACCAAAAGCAGAAGATTTTTACTATTGTTCTTTCTTTTTTTTTAAATAAAACAAATAAAAAAAAAGGAAAACTCAATTCCGGTCAGCAAATTTCTTTTTTTTTGAAATAATAATAATAAATTTTCAACGAATTTTTTTTTGTTTTTTGGTTTGATTTTTCTTCTGACACGTCACACGATGGAATTATTTTTTTCCATCATCCAATTTATTTGTCGTAAATAAAATTGCCAAAAAAAAAAAAAAACAAAAATAAATAAATAATATATTTCATTTCATTTCATTTTTTTTTTTTGGGGGGGGGGGATTTTATTAACTTCCGGTCGATTTTTATGAAGAAAAAAAATTTTATTTATTTATTATTATTATTATTATTATTTTGTTGTTTTTTATGTTTATTTATAATCCATTGTTAAAAAATCTTTTGTTTTAATTTTTATTATTTGAATGTTAAAAAATTAATCTTTTTTTTTCCTTTTTTTTTGTTAAACAAATTATTATTATTATTTCGTTATAAATAAAAACTCCGGCCAAAAATGATGATGATGATGATGATGATGATGATAATAATGATAATAAATAATTTTATTTTATTTTAATTGGATTGTTACCGAACGAGGGAAAAAAAATAAATAAAAATAAAAAATTTTTTTTTTTTGTTTTTTTTTATATTTTCTAGAATTTCCCCCATTTTTATTATTATTATTATTTGTTTTTGAGAGAAATGTAAAGTTCAAAAATTTTTGTATTTGTTTTATTGTTTAGTCCTTTGAGAATAATTTTATTTTTATTTTCGTCCGAAAAATAAAAAAAAAAAAAAATTTTTTTAAATTTTTAAACATCGAAACCTCGTTTCACTTTCACTTTATGTTTAAATAAAAAAAAAAAAAAAAAAAAAAGAAACTTTTAAAATAAAATTTTATTTAAATAAAAATGACGTAATTGATTAACTTTTCATAATAATAATAATAATAAAAAAGAACGAGTAGTAATGGGGGGAGGAGAGGGGAAAAAGAAAAGGTTTAAAAAATCTTTTGGGACTTTTTTCTTTTTCCTTTTCTTTTTTTTTTTTTAATTTAATTTTTTCTAAAAAAAAAAAAAATCAAAAAGAATTTTTAAATTCATTTCCTTATAGTTCTTTTTATTTAATAATACTAATAATAATGATAATAATAATAATAATCATAATACTCATAATAATAATAATAATGAAATTTCATCGTGATAAGTGAAAAATAAGCATCCCGTTTTTTTTTTTTAAATTAAATATGGCCGATAAAAATCAATTCAACCGTTTGTTAATTTTACGCTCCTTCCCCTTTCCCCTCTCCTCTCTTCCCCCTCCTTCCTCTTTATTGTTTAAGAAATAAATTAAAAGTTAACACAAAAAAAATTTTGATAAACAATAACAATAACAAAAATGGCGTTGAAAATTATCGTCGGGTTTTTTTTTTTTTTTATGAAATAACAAAAATTTTAAAAATTTTCATTATAATAAAATAAAATTTACAAGTTTTATTATCATTATTATCATCATCATCATCATCATTATCAAGGCCCTAAAACAAAAATGAGACAAAAAGAAAAAAAAGTAAAAAAAAAAAGAAAAAGACGAGAAAGACGAGAAAGAGAAGAACAAAAGAAAAGAAAAAAAAAAAAAAACTTTTTCCCGCGACGGGAAAATTAAAAATTTTATCGTTAAATTTTTTCTTTTTTTTTTCTGGAATTTTCTTTTTTTTCCCCCCATTTTAATAAAAATAAAATATTTATTGTGTTTGTAACCCGATGAAAAGCGACCTTTTTTAATTTTCTATATCCGGTTTTTCAACCTTTGGCAAACCGTAAAACCGCAAAATCATTACCGATAATAATAATAATAATAATAATAATAATAATAATAATAATATTATTATTATTATTCTTATTATTTTGATTAAAAAAAAAAAAAATTTTCTTTTTTTCTTTTCTTCCTATACATAAAAAAAAACTATCATTAATATTAGAATTTAAATAAAATTAAAAAATTTCATTTGTGACGTCATAAAATAATAATAATAATAATAATAATAATAAGAAAATGTCGTCGAATAAAATTTCACATAACAAAAAAAAAAAAAAAAAAAACAAACAAATTTCGTCGCTTTTTACTTGTTGTTGTTGTTGTTAATTCCTACTTAAATACTTTTAAAAAGGAAAGGAAAGAAAAGGAAAGAAAAAAAAAAGGTTAACTAATTAAAGGATTTAGTGTCGACGACTGTGTATAAATCAAAAAGGTTGCAAAAAAAGGATTTTTTGTTACTTTCAATAATTATAAACTCAGGAAGTGAATAATTTAATTTCGGAAAAATAAATAAAAAAAAAAAAAAAAATCAAACGAAGAAAAAAGAAAAGAAAAGTAGGAAAACTTTTTTCTTTTCTTTTTCCCCCTCCCCCCATACTTAATACTTTTTACCTTTTCACCTTTCCCTTTCGGCTCTTGATAAGAGAAAGGATTTTTCGAAAAGTAAAAAAAAAAAAAACGAAAAAACAAAAAAGGTAAAATCGAAAAGTAAAAACAAAATAAAATAAAATAAAAAATTTTTTTTCCTTTTTACTGTCATTTGATAAAAGGAAAAAGTTTAAAAAAAAAAAAACAAAGATTTTGGGAAAAAGAAAGAAAGAAAGAGAGAGAAAACAAACAAACAGGAGAGAAAGGAACAGAAAGAGAAAAAGAGAGGGAGAAATAGAGAGAGAAAGAAAAACAGAAAAAGAACAAACTGGAAAGTTAGGCAGAAAGAGAACAAAGAATAGACTGAGACAGATAGAAAAAGAAGAGGAGAGAGAGGGAGAGAAACAGAAAAAGAACGAACAGGATAGTGAGACAGAAAGAAAATGAAGGAGAGTGAGACATGCAGAAAAGAAAGGCAAGAGAGAAAGAGAACCAAACAAACAGGAGAAATAGAAAGAAAAAAAAGAGAAAAAACAAAAAAGAAAGTGAGGCAAAAAGAAAGAGAAAGAGGGAGAGAGGAAGAAAAGAAAGAGAACAAACAGGAGAGAGAGACAGGAAGAAACAGAAAGAGAAAGAAAAGAAACAGAAAAAGAACAAACAGGAGAGTGAGGCAGAAAAAGAACAAAACAAGAGAGTGGGACAGAGAGAAAAAGAAAGAGTGAAAAGGGGAGAAAGAACTAACAAACAGAATAAAGAGAGACAGAGAGAGAAAATGAAGATTTAGTAGAAGAAAAGTAGTGCGTAAGGGAGGGAGGGAGGGGGAGGAAGGTGGGTAAAACAAAACAAAAAGTGGGAAAGGAAGGGAGAAAAAAAAGGATAAAAGGCGAGGCAAAGGAAGCTTTTAATGCTCTTTAAAAAAAAGAAATATACACACACACATATATACATATTAAAATTAATAATGATAATAAAAATAATAATAAATTTAAATTATTATACTTATAATAATAATAATTATTATTATTATTTTCAAAATGGAAAAAAGAAATTCAAAGGAAAAAAAGGAAAAAAAAAAA
>NW_002987756.1:86008-97250 GCF_000006295.1 Pediculus humanus corporis | reverse complement strand
TTAGGATAAATAACGTGTGAACGCGTCGTATAAAAAAATTCTTTTTTTTTTTATGAATTAAAAAAGGTTTAAAGAAAAAAAGGTTCGGTAAAAAAGGTTTTGAAAAATAAAAAAAAGGTTGAAAAAAAAAAGATATTTTAAATGGTGAGAAAAAAATAAAATAAAAAAAAAAAAATTTTTCACATCTTTTACCGAATGAAATGATTGGGGGGCAGGGAGGGGCGTGTAGGGAAGGTGAGGGGAGGTGAAGGGTCGTAATGTATCATTTTTTTCCATATATATATATTTTTTGTCAACGAAAACTAAACCTGACATTTATTTATAACGATGATGATGATGAAAAAGAAATTTTTCTTCGGGCATTAAACTTTTTTTTCCTTTTTTCCTTTTTTCGCCCTCTCCCTCCATTTTTCTCATAATACCGGAAATGAAATTTATTTTTACTTTTTTTTTTTTTTTGGTAAAACAAAAATAATTACAAAACTTTTCAAATTGCAAAAAATAAAAAAAGACAAAATTATTTTTTTTTTTTTATTCTTTTCCGGTTTGAATTCTGGTGACACTTTAAAAAAAAACAAAAATTTTCTAAAAAAAAAAACTAATTAAAAATTAATTTAAAAGTTTTTCCAAAGTTGAAATTAAAAAAAATTTTGTTTTTTTTGTTTCAAACATTGATTTTTGACCAACGTGTAATTAACATTTTGAAAACACAAGAAGAAAAAAAAACTTTTTTTTGTTTTTTTTTTTTTAAACAATCGTTTCCGGTTTGCAACAAAAATTTTCCTTTTTTGTTTTTTTTTGATCGATAAAACACGAAACGAACCCCAAAAAAAAAAAAAAAACGCAAAATTTTATTTATTTATTCATGATAGTATAGATTTTTTTATTTTGTTCGGGTCACTAGTTATTTAAATTTTTCCTTTTTTTTTAATCTGAATTTAAAAAAAAAATAAAATAAAAATAAATACATAAATTTATTTTTAATTTTACAAACACGAACATTTATTTAAATTTAAATTTTAGAAAACAAAAAAAAAAAATCGAAATTTTAATAAAGTTCTTTATAGAACGTTCCAGAACGATTTCGAAAAAAAAAAGAAAAAGTTTTCTAATGACGTAGTTTTTAATATTCGTTAACAAAAGGTTAAAAGTAAAATTGGAAAATTTTTTTAACCCTTTTTGATGTCTGTTATATAACCGTATAAAGTTTAAACACGATTTGGGCCGATACAATATTATTCAATATATAACAATAAAATAAACTCCTGCTACTGCCACTGCTTTAAAACTTTCTTCTTACACGATAAAATTTTCTCGGACGTATTTATGACGTTTTGACGTCACGAAAATTTTTTTTTTTTTTTGTTTAATTTACATTTTTGTTTACTTACTATTATTATTATTATTATTAGAATAAGGAGAGAAAAAAAAAGGAGGAAAATTTTTCAAATTTTCACGCCATTGATTTTCTGTCAGTCACAGAGAAAAGGTCTAAAAAGATTTCAATTCAACTCAATTTCTATGTGATTTGAATTAGGGTAGGGCGTGTGTGTATGTTTACTCCTCGTCCCCCTCCCCTCTTTTCCCTTTCCCCCTCCGCTCTTCAACCTCTTATAAGTCGAATAAATAAAATTTTCATCATCATCATTATATCGTTTAATATTAATTTGAGTGTGCGAATAAACAATTGACTCAAAGTGGGAGTGAGGAGTGGGAGGAGTCGAGGAGTATGAGGAGTGCAAAGTGGGTGGAGCTGAGAAATAAAAAAGAAGCTGTATGAGAAATGCGAAGTGGAAATGTGGGTGGGGATGAGGAGTTTCAAGTGGGTGGAGTTAGTTAGGGGTGAATAATAAATTGTAGGGAAATTGTGGGATTTTTCGTTAACATTATTAACATTTTTAAAATTTCTTTTTTTATATCGTTTTAAAAAAAAAAAAACAATATGGCGGATTTGGAGGAAGTCATTTCTCTCTTTTTTTTGGTTTTCCCGTTAAAAAAAACAAAATCTCATGCATTCACGTAAAAAGGATCAAAAAAAAAAAAAGAGAAACAAAATTAAGGATTAAAATGCCGTACGTGAACTAACCCCCCCCCAAAAAAAAAAAAAAAAAAAAAAACAAAAACAAAACAAAAATTAATAACAATTTCGTTGTTTTTTGTATGTTTTTCGGTTAAAACTACTACTTCAGGTAAACGGAAAAAAAAAATAAATTAAAATTTAATTAACGTTCTGATGTGAATTTTAAAAATTTTCAATTAATTTTTCTCCCCACCTTTTCCCTTCTCCTCCCCCTTCCCTTTCTTCCCCATCGCTCCTTTCTCCCACCTTTCGATAACATATCGAATTTCAAAAATAAAATAAAATAAAATTTTGATTTTTATAACGGTTTTTCCATTTTCCATTTTTCTTCCCCCCCTTCCCCTCGCATAAAAAACTATTTTCCGGACGCGTTTAGAAATTTTTGTTATTGAAAACCGATGGTCTCGAACAAACGGTTTTTTTTTGTCATATTAAAAACATACAATGGGATTTTTCGTACATCATCGTATGGAAATTTCCTGGAGGGGATTCCCCATTGCTTTTATTAACATTAAATTTTATGCTTTTAACACACTTTACACGCTTAAGGTCACCGCAACGAATTTAAAATTTTCTTCAACAATCGTATCTTATTTTTCCCTATTATTATTATCATCATCACCGCTACCGTTTTATATTATGTTTACATATTTATATATAAAATTTGATAACGCGATTTGTTATCAACATCCTAAGGTATAAAAAAAAACAACGATTCACCTCAACTACTAAATTGATTTTATTATTAAAAAAAAATAGTAATAATAATAATTCAATTTTCCCGGTTAGAAAATATTTCGACGTCGTGCACGCATGCAGCACGATAGGTAAAGCTCTAGCAGAAGGGAAAAAAATACAAAAAGTAAATAATTTACGTTATAAATATGACAGACGGAGTAAATCTAAAAGAAAAATAAGAGAGAGAGAAAAAAAACTAAACGTGACATTTTATGTTATTTACAAAGAAAAAAAAAAATAAATTGTATGAATAAAGTAATAAAATGTGTAATAGTGAATGAAACGATTTCTGTTTCCGCCATTTTGTTATTTTATTTTTTATATATATATATATAATCCCAATTTTTTTTTTGTTTAACTAAAAGAATTTACGAGTGCAGCTGGAAAAAGAAAATCTATGGGGTAGTTTTTCTTTTTTTTTTTTTTTAAACAAAAAACCAACCAAACTTAAATTAATACTCGTACGACATCATCGTACAACATAACATTTTGACGGGGGATTAGAATTTTTCAAAAATAAATAAATAATAAAATACGATGGGGGGATAACTTTTTAATTTGTTTATTAAAAAAAAAAAAAAAAAAAAAAAAAATCAACAGTTTAAATTTTAAAGTTATAACAAAAAAAAAAAAAAATTTTCTCTCGTGAAAAAATTTCAAAGAAAAATTTTCCCCCTTTTTAAGAAATGATTCTCCTGTTTTCCCTTTTTCCTTTTCCCCGGGAATAAAAAAAAAAAAAGAAAGAAAAAGGAGAAAAACTTTCGATAAGTTTTTCTTCCTTTTTTTTCTTACGCTTTTTAATAACGTATCATTAATTTTTACACATCATTAATTTACAATATTTTTCCTTTTTTTTTTTTTTTTTTTGATGTTCGAATAAATTTTTTATTTAATTATTTAACGGTTTTTTCTTTTTATGATAATGATAATAGTGATGATAATAATAATAATAATAATAATAATAATAATAATAATAACAAGTATTAAAAAAAATTAACGGAAAAATTCGCGAATGTAAAAAAAAATTTTTTTGTTAATTTCGTTTCGTTATCACTGCGAAAAGCAACACAAACAAATGAAAACTACCATGATGACGTAGCAAAAAAGAACTTTTAGCGCGTAAAAAAAAAAAAACTTTAAGCGCGTAAAAAAAAGAACTTTAAGCGCGTAACAAAAAAAAGGAACGAATGAGAATGAGAGTGAAATAGAGAAAAGTATTAAAACTTTTAATTTTTTTAATTTTTTTTTTTTTGTTCTCGTTTCGACTTTTTATTATTATTATTATTATTTTTTCCCCATCGTAAAAAAATAATTATACCGATCATTTATTATTATTATTATTATTATTATTATTATTTTTGATATTTTCATTAGTTTTCATTTTGTTTATCATTTTCTTTTTTTACAAAAAAAAAATTTGAAAATTAGAAAATTTCCTGTTAATTTTTAGCCGTTTTCTAACGTCGTTCGTTTTAAAATTTAACTTTAAAAAGTTATAAAACTAAAATAAATTTTCTTTAAGGCTTTATTTCAAAAAACTTTTCGATTTCGCTTTTCCCTTTCCCCTCTCCCCCTCCCTTCCTCTCTCTTTCTCTCTCGAAAGAAAAAAAATCCGTTAAAACTTTTTTTTTTTTCTTTTTTTTTCGACTCATTTATTTCCGTTAACGCCAAAAACTATTGATTATTGATCGATTGGTTTTTGCATTAATCCATCGTATATTTGCATTAATCTATCTATTTCCCAAACAAGCAAACAAACGAACAAACAAACAAACAAACAAACGAACGACCTAACAAACACGGCAAAAAAAAAAATTTTCTTTTTATACCTTTTTGATTTTTTTTTTTTCTCTCACGATATATCGAATCGAACTCGACCGAATCTTTTTTTTTTTTTTTATGTATTTACGACGATATAAAAAAAACGAACGAACATGAAAACCATCAAAACGTTGATGATTCCAGCAAATTTTTTTTTTTTTTTTTTTTGTCTTCTTCCACTTGCATTTAACGAAAAAGAGAAAAAAAACACACACACACAACGCATACAACGCATCGTAAAATTTTATTTATATTCTATTGCGGTCGTAAAATATTATTACGATTAATTTAATCTACTGCCACGTTTTAAAATTAAAAATTTATTTACGATATATATATAAACAAACAACAACGCGTATATATAAATATTTAATACGTTTATAATTTTTTTTTTTGATAAATAATCATACGTATGGTAAATAATTAAATCGATAATATTAATCAACAAAAAAATTTTTTTTTTTTTTCCCAAACTCTACTGCCACGATCATTTATCATCATTCACCAATGAAATTTTCCTCTTTTTCCCTTTTTTTTTTTTTATCAATTTCCTATTTTTCTAAATAAATGTTTTCATAAAAAATTATAAAGAAACGAAAGAACGAACGAACAAACAAACAAACGAAAAAAAAAGGTAGAAAGAAAATTAATTTTTTGTGTGTGTTTAATAAAAGGGCAAAAATGGCGGGTGATGGGAAGGGAAGGGGAGTGGTGGGGGATGAAGGGGGGGGGGGAAAAAGGAAAAGCGATTGTGTTTACATAAGGGAAAGAAATCAGATGAATCCTTTGCCTTGACTTATCCGTACAAAAAAAAAAGAAAATTTTCTTTTTCTTCTCATCGTTAAGAAAACTCACGAAAAAAAAGAAAAAAAAAGAAAAAAAAAGGATTTATAAAAGTTTACGTTATTATTATTATCATTATTATTATTATTATTATTTTTAGCTTAATCCTAAATAAAAATAATAAAAAACGTGAGCAAAATTTTCTTTTTTTTTTCCTTTTTTCCTTTTTTTTTTCTTTAAACTTCATCAGCGAGATGCTTGCGAAAAAAAAAAAAGAATTATGAAAGGTTTAAACGAGTTTTTTTTTTTTTTTTTCGAGAGAGAGCAACGTCGTCGTGTCACGAGAAATAAATAAAATTGATCGTGAAAATTTGACGTGATGAAATAATAATAATAATAATACTAAAAAAAAATTTTGTTTCCGGTTAAGCAAAATGTTTTTTTTTTTTTTTTTTTTTTTTTTTTTTTTTAAAATTTTTCTTTCCAATCTTTTCCTTTGAAAATTCCTTTAAAAAAAAAAAAAAAAAAAAAACTAGGGGGTTGGGGGGGGGTTTTGGGGGGGGGCCGGAAAAAAAATAAAGGGGGGAAAAGGGGGAATAAAAAGGGGGAAATCGGGGGGAAAAAAAAAAAGGGGGAAACGGGGGAAAAATGTTGAACGAAAAGGGTAAAAAAAACGAGTAAATTGAATGAAAAAAAAAGGAAGGGTTATGAAGGGGAAATCGAGGGAGGGAGGTAAGGGTAGAAAAAAGATGAAAGAAAGAAAGGGGTAAAAGGGTAAATGGGAGAATGGGGAGTTTGGAGGAGGGAAACCCGAACGAGAGATAAAAAAGTAAAAAAAAAAAAAAAAAAAAAAAAAGAAAGTAAAGGAAACGAAAAAGGAAATGAGGGGAGCGGCGGGGGGAGAAGGAAGGGTAGGAAATAAGGAAGTAAACAAGTTTAAAGTAAAAAATTATTATTATTATTATTATTATTATTTCATATCGGAATTGGGAAATGAAACGAAAAATTTAATTTTCCTTTGAATTCGTTTTCGTATTCGTTTTGATATTTCAAAAAAAAAAAAAAACCTGAAATTATTAATAATTTTTTCTCTTTCCCCCCTTCCCTCCCCTCGATTCGTTCAAAAAAGAAACGTCAATAATTATTACATGTTTCCATTTAATTCCATTTTTTTTCCTTTTTCCCTTTTCCTTTTTCATTTCATCGAATAACGAAAAAAAAAAAAATAAATCCTCGTTTATTAAAAACAAAAACGATTGAATATAATTAAAAAAAAATCGAACATTGATCGATTACGTATCAGTTTTCCTTTGTGAGTTATTTGAAACTTAAAAAAAATTAAAAAATTCCTTTTAATATTAATATTCCTTTGAAAAAAAGCCTTTTTTTTTTTTTTTTTTTTTAAAAAAAAAACTTATTAAATAAAATCATTAATCATTTTATCATTATCATTATAAAATTCGTTTACATTATTTTCCGCGTAATCGATTAATTAATCTTTTTTTTTTTTTCTATTTACACGAAATAATTTCATAGAATAAATAAACAAACAAATAGAAAAAAAAAATATTTGTCTCGAAAATAAAAAAAAATTATTTTTGTTTTTGTTTTGAATAAGAAAAAGTTTTGTTACCAACGCGACAGAAAATAAAAAATCAATTTTTGAATTGAAAATTTTTTTTTTTCAAACGGGGAGGAGAGGGAGGGGGGGTACGAGAAGGTTAAAAGAAAGAAATAAAGGGAAAATTGGCAGGGGGCTGCAGTGGGGTGAGGGGGGGTAGAAATTTTTTCAAAATGTAAAATAAAAAAGAAAATTTTAAGTTTTTTTTTTTTGCGTTTCCCTCACAATTTTTCGCGATGCCCTATTTTTCCACGTCGTGGAAATAGAAAAAAAGAAAAAAGGAAAAAAAAAAATGATTGACGGATTTTATTACGGTAAAAAAAAAGGTTTTCGTGTGGAAAAAAAAAAATCATAACCGAAGAAAATCCAAAAAAAATTGGAGACAAAAAAAAAAAAGAAAAAAAAAAACTTTTCTCATCTGTCATAATAAATGAAAATCATTAACAATTTTCTCTCTCTCTCTCTCTCTCTCTCTCTCTCTTTCTAACCGACTTTTTTTTTTTTAAATTAAAAAAAAAAAATAATTTTTATTTCTTTGTCACGTGAACACTTGACAAAGTTTATTATTATCCCCCTCCTCCCCTCCTTTCCCCTCCAAAAAAAAACAACCGGAAAATTCAAAATTGATGAAATTTAAATGAACGAAAAACTCCCGGGAAAATCATATAGACAAAGATATTTGAAAATAATGGGACGAAACAAAAAATAAAAGAATAAAAGAGAGAGAGATAGGTTGAGGGAAAATATAAATAATAAAGAAAAAGGACAAAAAAAAAAGGAAAAAAAAAAAAGGAAAAAAAAAAAAGGGAAATTGAGTAAAGTTGATGCTTTCATTCGTGCGTGACGCCCTCGAGAACACAATTTGACAAAGTTGAGAAAACATTTTCATCCCAAAAAAAAAAAAGGTTTTCACGAAAAGGTTCCCAACAAAAAAAGGAAAGGAAAGGAGGAAAAGGATGCCAATTTCACGATTGAAAATTTTTCAATTAAATTTAACCGCGTCTAAAAAAAAAAAAAAATTTAAATCGTTAAATAAAAAAAAGAAAAATCGTTTCGTCGTCACGTGATAACGTTTATGAGTTTTAAGCAAAAAAAAAAAAAAAAAAAAATGGCGCGGATAATTCTAAAGAAAAAAAAATATTTTATTTTTATTCCTTCGTATTATTCCCCAACCGATTAACGTTTTAAACTATAATAATAATAATAATAATAATAAAATTTTTTATTACTTATTTATTTTTATATTTTTACTCGATTATTATTATTAAAATAAAAATAAAAATTATCGAATGAATTTCCTTCCTTCCTTCCTTCCCAGTGAGAAAAAAATAAGAAAAAAAAAAGGAAAACTAAAATTTCCTTTTTCGGTATAAGATTTTGAATAATTTTCACTTTAATTAACGTGGCACTAGATTACAAAATAAATTTATTCATTTTATTGTTATTTGCATATTTATTTAAAACAATTTTTCGTATATCTGTGTAATAAAATATGTCGTATTAAATAATTTTATACCTATTCGACAAAAAAAAAAGCAATGGAGTAAAATGAAAAAGATAGTGAGAGCGAGAGAGAGAGAGAGAGAGAGAGAGAGAGAGAGAGAGAGAAATAAAAACGAAAGGATACAGAGGGCTCTATAGAGAGAGAGAAAGAGTGAGATAATGAAGAAAACAGAAGGTTAAATGCAGAAAGGAAAAGTAAGAAGCAGAAGACTAAACAGAAGCAGAGAGAGAGAGAAAGAAAAAAAGATAGGCTAAATACAGAGAGAGAGAGAGGGGAGGGAAACAGATGGTTAAAAAAAGAGAGAGAACGATAGTAAGAGTAAATGAAATTATTATTATTTGTCATAATATAATTTACGACCTTTAAAATTTTTTTTTTATTTTTTTATTCAAACCACCGGAACCGTAAGATTTTCTTTCATTTTTAATTTTTTTTTTTCAAGTTAACGTAAATTTTCCAGATTTTCCAGACATTTCCCCCCCCCTTTTTTTTCCTTTTTTACTTCCACGAAATCATTCAATACGGAAAAAAAATTACATTTCGTTAATAATAGTAAAAAGTTATAAGAAATAATCATTGAAACCAGAAAAAATAAAAAAAAAAAAATTTTCCGACATTTTCCAAATGGAAACCTTAAAATAATAATAATAATAATAATAATAATAATAATAATAATAAAACTTTCTTTTCTCTCCCTCTCTCTTTCTTTCGAAGTACAAGAGGAAAAATAAAAAAAAAAAAAAGAAATTGAAAAACGTCTTCGCGTTGATCAATAGTAAATCCGAAATAGGGAATAGCCTCAAGAGATTTTTAAGTTTTCAGGGAAGCAAACAAAACAAAAAAAAAAAAAAAAAAAACATGAGAGAAATAAATATTTTTTTGACATTAAGTAGAAAACAGATCCCCTAGGATTCAGGTACACACAACAGCAAAACAAAAAAATTATATATAATTTTCTTTCAGAATAAAAAAAAAAAAAAATATTATTGTAATATTTTCAAAACAAAAAAATAAAAAAATAAAAAACCTCATAGTCCAGATGCTGGTTGCATCCTCTCTCTCTCTCATCCCCTTCCCTTTTCTCCCACTCATTCTCCCCCTTCCCCTCTTCTAATTTATTTCTGTCGACCACTTTAAATACAAATTAATTATATATTCTTTCTCTTTCAGATGAGAGAATGAAATATTTCGGATATTATTTCGTTTGTACCGTCGTCGTCGTCGTCGCCATTTTTTTTACAAATTTCGGTGAGTTTTTTTTTTTCCCCGCGCCCCCTTTTTAATTGACAAATAAACAAAAACTATCATTTTCATTTTCATCATCATCGCCATTGTCATCATCATCATCACCATCATCATCATCCCCGTTTAAAAAAAAAAAAAAATTTTTTACTTATTTGCACTCGATGAAAGTCTTTACCCTCGCGCCTCCCTCCCCTCCCCGCAACAAAAAAAACAACATAAAATTACTTAAATTTTTTTTCAATTAATGACGTCATAGTTTTTTTTTTTTATTCAACGATGACGTTTCATTAAAAATAAAATTATTATTATTAGTTAGACGATAGCAACACTTTTTCGCGTTCCCGCAATTTCCTTCCATTTTTTTTTTTTTTTTTTTTTTTTAATTTCTAAAATGGATGTTAGCCATGAAAATAATGCAAATAATAATAATAATGATAATGATAATGATAATGATGATGATGATGATGATATTTTCGCGTAGAAAAAAAAACAAAAAAAAAAACAACAACGTCTTTCTTTTTCTTCAAATGCGTTTTAAATTATCATAAGCCATTATGTCATTTTACGACAAAATCGACGTCATCGTCGTCGTCACTTTAAATCCGTCGCACGGTCAACCGTCGACAAAAACCGTTAATAAATACAATTTTACGACTTTATATCGACGATATAAAAAAAAAAAAAAAAAATTCAGGTTTTTATAAAAGTCTTTTTCTAAAAAAAAAAAAAACATTATTTAGTGCGTTTTTTTTAAATCGGCCATTAAACCGGGAATTTTGTAATTTTCAAAAGCTTTCAAGACGTTTTCATCGCTATGACGTCATATCCGGTACTACTAAAAGCAGCACATATATAAAAAAACTTTTTCGATTTTAATTTTTTTTTTTTTTTTATCATATTTAAATTTTTTTTCTAGAACGTGTAGAAAAAAATTTAATTTAAACAACCGTCAATAAATCGTGTGATATTATAAACCTTATTAAATAAAATTTCTTCTGCCACGTCATAATTTTCTAAAATCACTTTATATATTGTTATATTCGGTTCGTTCTTTATTTTTGTAAGTAATGAACAAGCACTTAAAACTATCACAAAACTAATATTAATAAACAAGAACTTATTACAGCTAGACTAAAAATCAAATGAACCAACGCCAAGCTGTGTAGCTTGCCTATATTACTTTTGTCTTTCGTCAGTCAACTGTTTCGAACGAGCAACAATGGGAACTAGCAAACACTTGCAAATAAAATAAAAGAAATAGTCTTTAGAAGCTTCGCTTCTAAAGAAGAACAATTCGAGTTCGTCGCCAGTCTTTTGTTTATAAAAATTTGAAAATGTGAATATTGAGTACGGGATCATAACACCTCCCCCCTTAAGACGGAAAACAATTATTTTGAAAAAAAGAATTTGTTTTCTCCTCTTGTTCGGATTGACAGCTTCCTATGTCGGT
>NW_002987756.1:83121-84179 GCF_000006295.1 Pediculus humanus corporis | reverse complement strand
AGAGGAGAAAACAAATTCTTTTTTCAAATAATTGTTTTCCGTCTTAAGGGGGGAGGTGTTATGATCCCGTACTCAATATTCACATTTTCAACTTTTTATAAACAAAAGACTGGCGACGAACTCAAATTGTTCTTCTTTAGAAGCGAAGCTTCTAAAGACTCCTTCTTTTATTTTATTTGCAAGTGTTTGCTCGAACATTCGAAACAGTTGACTGACGAAAGACCAAAGTAATATAGGCAAGCTACACAGCTTGGCGTTGGTTCATTTGATTTTTAGTCTAGCTGTAATAAGTTCTTGTTTATTAATATTAGTTTTGTGATAGTTTTAAGTGCTTGTTCATTACTTACAAAAATAAAGAACGAACCGAATATAACAATATATATAAACTATATTATTATTATTATTATTATTAACATAATTCGTGTCGTATATCGTAAGTAATTTAATTTAACAAAAGACTGACTGACTGACTGACTCGAATAAATCGTTTTTATTTAAAATCAATATTACGGGTGTAATTGATAATCAATAAAAATACGTCGAACATCAATTTCGCTACGATACAAATAATAGAAAATGATAATAATAATAATATTAATAATGATAATAAAAGAATGAAAGTAGGAAAGAAAGGAAAAAAATTGAATTACTCACAAAAAGGAAAAAAAAGAAAAGAAACAAAACTAATAATTTTCCCTTATTTTCAATTTAAAAAAAAAAAAAAATTTTTTTTTTATTTTCCGCCCGCCCCCCTGCCCCCCCCCAACGAAAAGACTGCGAAATGATAATAATAATAACATACGCGAGACCGAATTTCGATTGGCATAATTATTAATAATTATTCATAATTTACGCGTTCGGATTTTTTTTAAATTTAAATAATAATAATAATAATTATTTAAAAAAAAAAAAAGAGAGAGAGAGAGAGAGAGAGAAAACAAGGAAAAACTTTTTGACTTCAATAAATATTTTTTTTCGACTGCTCACGGGCTTTCTATAAATTTACTTAAAACCTTTTTTTTTTTTTTTTTATAAAATTTGTTCCATTTTCACGATCG
>NW_002987756.1:75702-82571 GCF_000006295.1 Pediculus humanus corporis | reverse complement strand
TTTTTTCGTTTGTTACGTACGGAAAATGAAATATAAAGAAAAATTATGACGTCACTAAAAGGGGTAAAATTAAATAATAATAATAATAATAATAATAATAATAATAATAATTAAATAATTAAAACGTGTTTAATTGTCTCGTCACGTATAAAAATAAAATAAAAAATTTTCCGTCGCCATTTTTCTTTTATTTTCAAATTTTAATTAAAAATAAAAAAAAATAAAAAATATATATCAAAGATCATGATGATGATGATAATAATGATGACGGCCTTTTTTTATTTTGTTTCTTTTTTTCCCTCCCTCTCTCCCTCCCCCTCCTCCTCCTCTTCCTCCCACATCCCAATTATATTGTTATCCTCGTCGGTCAATCCCTTTTTTTGACCTCTCCCTCCCTCCCTCCCTAAACTTTTCTTTTTTTTTTTTTTTTTATTTCAACGATGCATATTTACGATCGGGGGACGGGGGGGAAGAACAGAGCAAAGGGGGGGACATTCGTTGTAATAAATTTTTTTTTTATTAAAGATTTCGTTTTTAGTAATAAAAAATTTTGTTTTATTTTTTTTTTATTAAATTAGTTAAATGAGAAAAAAAAGAAAATTTAAAAACCCTTCAGGTACGAAAATATATGTTTCGCCGGAAGAAAAACGTCAAGTAAAAAAATTTTTTTTTTTTTTTTAAAAACTTTTCTCTCATCTTTGTTTTCTTTTCAATTTTTTCCCCCCAATTTTTTCCATTTTTTTTTTCTTTTTTTTTTTTTTAGTAATTGAAAAAAAATAAAACACGACTCGAAAGTTTTTCTTTTTTTGTTTTTGTTTTTAGTACGAAACGTAAAAATTCAAAAAAAAATAAAAAATTTTCTTTTCTCCAGAATCCAAATAAAAAAAAAAAAAAAAAAAAAAAAAAAAAAAAAGGAAAATTTTTTTCATTTTATTTAAATTGAAACAAGAAAGACCGTAAATAAAATTAATAAATTAATAAATAGTTTTAGTATCATCATCATCATCATTATTATTATTATCACCATCATCATCATTATTATTATTATTAATTTTATTTCTTAAGGGAAAAAATTTTAAGAATCGACCGTCGTTAAAAATTTTCAAAATATTTTCCATTTTCTCATATTTTTACTCCCTTTCTCTTTCTCTATTTATCTATCTATCTCTACTTCTTTTTCTTTCTCTCTCTCCCTCTCTATCTATCTATTTACCTCTACTCCCCCCCCTCTCTCTATCCACCTCTATTCCCCTCTCTGTTTCTTTCTCTCTCTCTCTCTCTCTATTTATCCATCCATCTTCCTCTACTCCTCTCTCTTTTCCTCTATTTATTCATCTATCTACTCTCCACTCCCCCTTTCTTTCTTTATTTATCCATTTATCTTCTTCTACTCCCCCCCCTCTCTCTATTTTTCATTCTTTTTTCAATGTTTAACAAAACATAAACTTTTTATTTTACATTCAATCGATCACTAAACATTTTATTTATTTATTTGATATCACATCAGAATTTTGAAAAATAAAAATAAAATAAAATAAAAATTTTCTTCATCTTCTTTAGCCCGCGAGACGTTTCTCCATATTTTATACGCGAATATTAAGGAAAAGGATAAAAAAAAAAAAAAGGAAAAAAGGAAAAAAGTTTTTCTTCTTCTTTTCGCTTTTCTTATTCTCAAAAAAAAAAAGAAATTTTCTTTCGAATCACGTACTCTTTCAAATCCATATTATTATTACTTAAAACGTAAATAAATAAATAAATGATAATAATAATAATAATAATAGCAGCAAAATGGCGTTATTAATAATAATAATAATAATAATAATAATAATAATAATAAAAGAAGCAAGCAAATCCCGAATAATTTAAAATTTTTTTTTTTTTTTTACAAACTTTAAAGAAAACCGTCTATAAATAATAACAAAAGGAAAAAAAAAAGGAAAATAAAATTTGACGTAAAGTTAAATACATTTAAAACGATGATAATGATGATGATGATAATGATGATGATAATAACGTAATAAAAAAAAAAGAAGCCGGTTTCGTGATAGAATTCAAAAAAAAATTTTTTTTTAGTAAAATAGATTAAGGTTGGTTGCATAAAAGGCAAATGAAGGCCTCCCACTGTTAAATTGCTTTTAACATGACCTAAAATCCTTTTTCCACCTCCCCTCCCCTTCAACCCCTTTTTGTGCACACACGATAAATAATAATAATAATGATAAATGGGGGAGGAAAAAAAATTTTATTTATTTATTTCGTATTCTTATGTAAAATGTTATTAACATAACATTAATAAAAATAAAAATGAAGGAAGGAAGAGGTGGGGGTGGGGGAAAATTTTCTTTTTTTGACGGGGGAAATCGAGGAGTTTTGTGTTACGTCATCACCTGGAATTCGAGCCGGGAAAAAATTGAAAGAGGGAAGAGAGAGAGAGAGAGAGAGAAATGAATGACCTTTTTTTTTTTTTTTTGTAAAAATTGATGGACGGTCGTTTAAGGTTGTAACCTTTTTTCCTTCCTCCTCCCCTCCCCTTTCGTTCCCTTAATGATTTTTTTAACAGAGACAAATGAAAAATTTTCCAAATTTTTTTTTTTTTTTTTTTTCGCTAAATTTTGGGTTGGATTTGCACGAAGTGTAAAAAAAAAAAAAAATTTCAAAAGATTAATAATGAAAATCGAAAAAGAAAACATTTTTTTGAGGGGGGAAAGGGAAGGGAAGGGGAGAGGGGAAAAACCGGAAACTATGGAAATAAACAAAATCTTCAACCGACGTCACTACCTGGAGAGAAAAAACTTTCAACCGAATAAATCGATTTGAAAAAAAATAAAAACTCTCGAAAAGTTTTTTTTTTATCAACAAACAACAAACAACAACAACAGACAACACTTCAAAAATTGAAATAATAATAATAATAATATACAAACGGGTTTAAATTTAAATTTAAGTTTATTATTGTTTGCAATCCCACGTTCAATTGGCTTATTTTCAAAAAAAATTTTTTTTTTTCTTTTTTTTTACGTTCTTAAAAATTTGAAAATAAATAAAAAGAAATTTTTTTTTTAAAAATCGTATAAACGAAAACTTGAACTCAATTAACGAATTCATTAATTTTCATCTTGACCTCGTTTTGACCTTGACCTTTTAAAATTTTTTTTAAATTTAATTTTCCCTCCCCCCCTTTCCCCTCGCTCCTCCTCCTCCTCCTCCGAATTCGTTAATTGAAACGCGTTAAAATAAATTTTTTTTAGAAAACAAAAAAAGGAAACGAAATAAATTTCGATCATTTCTCGTGCCACGACTTTTTTTTTTTTTCTCTAAAATAAAAAAAATTTTCAAATTTTTATCAATTATCACAAATAAATTATTTCAACTGGAAAACTTTTTTAATTATTATTATTATTATTATTATTTAACCGAAAGGAAAGAAAACTTGTTGATCGGATAAAAGAAAATAAATTTTTCTTTTTTTTCTTTTTTTTTGCCGGGGGGGGGGAGGGAAACCTGTTGACATTTTTTTTTGAAAATTTACACCGTTCGATAACAAAACAAAGCAAAAAAAAAAAGAACGTGTCATTAGAATTATTAAACATTTCACTACCGATAAAGAAAATATTAATAATTATTATTTATACGTTTTTTAATTAAAATTTCTTTTTTTTTTTATAGACGATAAAAAAAAGGAAAACAAAGGAAAGAAAAAAATTTCCTTTTAATGACGTTTCAAAGGTTCCTGATAACAAATAAAATAAAATAAAATAAGAAAATTTATATAAAGAAAGAAAAATTGAGGTCGTTTTTAAAAACTTGAGTGTATCATTTCCTAAACGATTTTTTATTCTTTCTCACTCGCTACTGCCACTGACAAGTTTTAAGCTTGAAAAAAGTTTTTTTTGTGTCTTTTTTCTTACCCTCCATTTTTTATTCTCATTTTTTTTTTTTTATCTTCTTGTAAAAACTACGGGTCCGCACGCGTATACACCCTCACCGCCCCCCGCACCAACATGAAACTCACTCGCACACACACACACACACATAAATTATAAAAAAAAAGGAAAAGGGGGAAAGGGGGTTGGGGTGGAAGTGGGGGGAAATAAATAAACCGCAACAAAAGGAAACAAGATAATAATAAATAAAAAAAAAAAAAAAAAAATGCGTAAAAGTCTAACTCGTGATAAGGTTAAAACAACAATTAATTGTCGACATTTTCTTTTTTTTTGGGATTTTCGGTGGGGACCGCTTACGTCATTAAATTTAATTATTATTATTATATTATCGTCTAGTACCGCCACCATCACGACGTGATTTTAATTTTTAATTTCCCTTCCCCTCCCCAATCACAACGTCAAGAAATAATAATAAAAACATATTTTTCGCGACGACATTTTTTTCCCCCCCTTTTTTTTCTCTTATCACCACCTTCTGTTATCACATTCGTTCAATGCCTGACAATATCTCAATTTAAAAAAAAAGGGGAAGGAGGAGATGATGATGACGTCAGAAAAAAAAAGGAAAAATCTAATCTACCCCCTAATTTGTCTTCTTTTTCTATTAAACGAAAAAAAAAAAAAAAAAATTTCCACCTATGATAACTTTTAACTTTAAACCGATAAATTTTAATAATAATAATGGTAATAATAATAATGATAATAATAATAATAATAATAATAATTAATAATAATAATAAGATTATGATAATAAGAAATTTTTTTTTCTTTTTATTTCCGCTAAATTTATGAAAATTTAAATTTTCCATAACGAAAATAAATATAAAAAAAAAAAAAAAAATTTCGTCATCCGTACGAAAGAAAAATATTATTATTATTATTATTATTATTATTATTATTATTATCATTATTAATATCAAGACGATATTTAAGAATATAAATTTTTCTAAAATATTACATGTACATATATATATATATATATATATATATATATATATATAAAATACACGCGTGAAAAAATTTTAAATTTAAATTCTCGAAACGTTTTTTCTTTTTTCTTTTTAAAAAAATTTAAAAACTTTTTTTTTTTTTTTTTTTTTTTTACCCGACGAACTTAATTCGGTAAAACAAACAATACTATTATTATTATTATTAATAAAAAAATATGTTCTTGGGGGCGCATGCGCGTGTTTCCAAAAAAAAAAAAAAAATGAAAAATGTTTGAACGTTTGATGAAAATATAAAACGAAAAAAAAAAAAGGAAAAACCTTTTGTCACGGGCTTAAAAGTGGTAGTTTTAAAAAGGGATAAAAAAAAAAAAGAAGGGGGGAAGAGGAGGAAAAGGTAGAAATGAGAAGGGAAGGGAAATAAAAAAGAGAAAAAATAGAAAAGAGAGAAAGAGAGAGAGAAAAAACACAATGAAAAGTAATAAAAGAAGAAGAAAAAAGAAAATTTTTTTTTTTTTTTTAAATTCGAAACGAAAAAATAAAAGGACGTAATCAAAGCGAATGGGGAGGAGGGAGGGAGTGGGAGTGTGGGGGGGAAATACAATAAAGGTGTTTTCTCTCTGGAAAAAAAAAATTTCTCCGGAGATCTTCTTTTCCAGAAAGCCTAATTGACATACTTTCTCTCTTTCTCTCTCTAACCTTTTCGTCGTACCTTACCAAAAAAAAAAAAAATTTCAACGGTAAAAAAACTCATTTTTCAATTTAAATTTGACGTTACGTCGTCGTCATCGTTTCTCTCTCTCTCTCTCTCTTTTTATTAAATGCATACAAGCAACCAAAATA
The DNA here is from genome assembly GCF_000006295.1 of Pediculus humanus corporis. NCBI lineage: Eukaryota > Metazoa > Arthropoda > Insecta > Psocodea > Pediculidae > Pediculus > Pediculus humanus. The sequence continues at coordinate 76,837 of NW_002987756.1, read as the reverse complement.
TTTTCTTTTCTTTTTTCACTTTTCCTTCTGGAAAATTCCAAAATTTTTTATATCAAACAAAAAACGAACAAACGAACGAACGAACCAATTATATCTCTACCAAAATTTTGTTACTTTTTATTCGGGGAGGGGAGAGGAGGGGAAGGGGGAGGGGAAAATCTCGCACGACCGAATTTCCCGGAGCAACGATCATCATCATCGTCATCGTCGTCGTCGTTAGAATCTAATAAAATTTGTCAATCAAGTTATTAATATCTAATTTAAATTTTCCGAATTTAATTCCTACTTAAAACCTTCACATAAAATTAACTTTAACCGTTTTCAAAATTTACATTTACATATAAATCGGGTAATATCGTAATCGTCATAACAATAATGATAATAATAATAATAATAATAATAATAATAATAATAATAATAAAAGGCTGAAATATAGAAATTTGGAAATCGAAATAACCAGGATGTGGGGAACAAAAACAGAAACGATTCCGGTCATCGTGGGAGCATTGGGAGCCATGCCACATTCAATAAAAGGAAATTTAAAGAAGATTATGAAGAACCTAAAAGAAGAAACCATCCAGGAAATCGCACTATGTGGGACGGCCCACATTCTTCGGAAAATATTATAAATAGCACTACCGATATTCGAGTATTTGTCCCTAAGGAATCGGGTAGAGACCTGGGATAAATACTTAACAACCCCGACAAATAAGAGCCTTGTCGTGTTTAAGAGTGACCATAATAATAATAATAATAATAATAACAACAACAATAATAATAATAATAATGATAATAATTCAATCATTACGTAAACGTAACATTTTAATAAATTTATAAATTTTTTTTTTTTACGTAAAGTATCATCGTATTATTCGATCGAAAAATTTTAGCAGACGACGACAATGGCGACGGCGACGACAATAATAATAATAATAATAATAATAATAATAATAATAATAGGGAAATTTGACCCCCTTTGACGAATCAAATTTTTTTTTTCTCCAGAAAAGCGCATTAATCGGAATTTTAAAATATAAAATTTCATTTCGATAGAACCGAAAACAAATGTTATCATTGAAAAATCATTGATAACGAAACCGAGAGTCGTGTTGCGATAAACAAACGTAAAACTATT
>NW_002987756.1:72742-75335 GCF_000006295.1 Pediculus humanus corporis | reverse complement strand
CCCGTCCTCCCCCTTTCAACCCCCTTTCCCTTCCCCCTTCACGAAAACTCTTTCCCGACACGATTTTTCTTTTTTATTTTTTTCTTGTGTAAAAGCCTTGAACTTTCGATTTAGTCAATGACGAAAAGGTTTCCTCACGTTTATTTTTCTTTTTATTCTTGGGGAGGGAGAAGGGGGAGGGGCGAAAGGGTCGACTGGAGAGGGGAAAGGGGGGAGAGAAACAAAACGTTCGTAATACGAAAGAAAAAAAAAAGAAAAGAAAAGAAAAAAAGGGGAAAAAAAAAAAAACTTTTTAAATTTTTTCCCCCCAACTTGATTACATTTCCTTGGTTTCATTTAACTTTTCTCTTTTTATTATTATTACTATTTTTTTTCCCCATTCTTACCACACAACATTGATAAAAATATCGCAAAATTATTTGTTTGATCGATATTTTCCATCATCGAAACCCCGCCCCCTCCTCCTCCCCGACACTCCGCCCCTCCCCCGTATTTGTACGACCCAATTTTTCAACTTTTAAATTTTTTTTTTTTTTTTTTTTTACAAATTTTCTAATTTTTAATTTTAAAAAAATTTTCTTTCCTTATAATTTAACGACATTATTATCGATAATTATCATCATCATCATCATCATCGTCATTTTTTCCGTTTCCGGTTTGAATATTTGACGATTCGCATAAAAATTTATTTTTTATTTAAACTTTCCCTTCATGTAACTTTTATTAAAAAAATTTTTTTTTTTTTTTTTTTTATTACTTCTGCGTGTGTGTGTGTGTGCGACGTCACCCAAATTATTATTATTATTATTATCATTACTATTATTATCAGTACGCGAAACGATGATGATGATGATAATAATGATAATAATAATATGAAAATGTAAATTTTATTTAAGAATCGATAAATAAATTATTAAATTCTCAAACTTTTATTTATTCATATTTATTTTCCTTTTTCATCTTTTTTTTTTCTCCGAAAAATTTATGAATATTAAATATTATTATTATTATTATTATTATTATTATTATTATTATTATTATTATTATTATTACCATTATCATTATTATTATCACGACGAATTTAAGGCGGGGGGGGGAAACTTGAGAATATCATAATTTTTACATCCCTTATTAAAAATAAATGTGTACCTATATATACATATATTTATGACCGAAATATTTTAAAGTGGCAATTTGTTTTGCGATCCTTTTTCTCCCTCCCCCTCTCCCTCTTAAAAAAAAAAAAATTCGCGTTGACGGAGAAAAAAGAGAGAGAGAGAGAGAGAGAGAGAGAGAGAGAGAAAGATAGAACCCTTTTATGAAAATCGTTTAAAAAATTATTTATTAAGTATAAAGGAAGTAAAAAAAAAAAAAAAAAAAAATTTTTCTTCCCTATTATTATTATGATTATTACGTTCGTCCATCCGTTCAATTTATTCTTTTGATCCCGGATAAAAAAAAAAGAGGGGGAGGCGGGGAGAAGGGAGGGTAGAGAAGGGGAAGGGAGGGGAAATGATAATTTCAAAGATGACGACGACGACGACACGATACACGAAGATTTTATGAAAATGAAAATTTAACTAATTTTTCTCATTCGTAATCCAATTACAAGAGAAAAAAAAAAAAAAAAAAAAAAAAGAATATTAAAATTACTCGTGATGATGATGATAATAATAATAATAATAATAATAATAATAATAATAATAATTAATCATTAAAAATCATCATTTTTTTTTGGGTGGGTGGGTGGAGGGGAGAAGGAGGGAGGAGCGATGGGAAGGGAGGAATCGATACCGAGGGTTCGCTTTGACCGAATTTTTTTTTATCCATAAATAATATACGGGAGGGAGGAAAAACGTCAAGTTATTCTGGCCGCCATTTTTTAACGCGTCATTCAAACCCGATATTGTTATTTATTATTTATTTTTTTATTGCTAAATAATTTGTTGTCCGACGTAATTTATTTTAATAATTAATTAAAAATAAAAATATCAAGTCGTCAAAAAACATTTTGGTTAGCGCACCGGTCGCGAAAAGATAATCATAACAAACCCCAATTTAATAAAAAAAATTATTATTATTATTATTATTATTATTATTTTGTTACAGTTTACGGTTCCATTGATTGTTTTAAATGCGTATCGATAAACGGGGATAATCCGGCTTGCGATGATCCCTTTCATAACAACTACACGGCTGAAATTTACGAATCTCCTTGCATGGGCGGAAGAAAAGACAGAAATGGACTTTTCCCAGCCACGGCATGCATTAAAATGTCGGGTCAATATGGTGAGTGTTAAACATCCCCACCTCGCGACACGCGCGATGAGTTTTAATAATAATAATAATAATAATGATAGTGATAATAATTTGATGAATTCATTTTTATAGAAAATGGAACAAAAATTACAGTTCGCGGTTGTGCCTTGGACAGTGGATCATTAACCATTGATACAGAAATTATAAGAATGTCACATTGTGGAGCTTTTTATTTCGACGGAAAGTCAGTTTTTCTCTTTTTCCCCTTTTTATACTAATTCAATTATCATTTTTACGAGAAGGCGGCCATTAAAAAAAAAAATAAATAAATAAA
>NW_002987756.1:69211-72400 GCF_000006295.1 Pediculus humanus corporis | reverse complement strand
GAAAAAAATAAAAAAAAATATTTAGGGAATCAATACGGAATACTAATTGCCTTCGATCATCAAATCAATACTGGAAAGATATTATTAAATGATTTACTTTGTATAAAGCTGCTGCTACTACTACTACTACTACTACTACTACTCCTCCTTTACACGCTTCGTCAATTCGGATTAAAAAATGTTTTCCTGTACACTTTTCGTAATGTTTATTTTTCCTTCGGGAACCGTCACCGCGATGATGCATATATACAAACAAAAAAAAAGACTCTGAAACAAAAATAATAATATATGTATTAATATATATATAAAAATGTTGGGTATTTAAATGTGAAAAAATAATTATATATTGTGTAATTACTATTTTTAAAATAATATAAGATAAATATATATATATTTAATTCTGTTTGTGGTACCCGGTACCACTTTGATCGGTACTAAACCTTCCATAGGGATAACATCGAATGTGGTGTTATAATACCTCTTCTAGAAATTTCAAAAGATTGAATTCCTTTTCGCGCAATACACGTCATCAATTTTACGGTCATTTTTTTTTTGCATGTTGAAATAAATCTTCGGGTTTTTCCCACAATTTCCCAATTTCCACCATTTAAAAATTAAACAAACAATTCGTGTCCTTTACGTGCTTTCCCATTGTTCGAAAGGATTGCGGTTACAGATTTTTTTTTTTTTTTGTCTTCCATTTAAACTTTTTAAATAAAAGTTGAAATTTGTAATAAAACATACATTCATTTCCCATTCGCGATGACGTAATGAGATTTTCCCCAACGGAACAAAAGAAAATTTTCGCCGTATCAATCGTACAAGTTATCGAATCCGGAATAAAATTTGATTGACATTTTTTTTTTTTTTTTTTTTTTAAAAAACGATATCCGTTTTATTTATAAAAAAGCTAAACCTGATCAACTAAACACCTGTGACGAAATAAACCTAATGAAATACATTAAAGTTTTCCTTTTAAAAGTTTTAAAAAATTGTGTTTTTCCTCTAAATAAAATAATAATAATAATAATTGTTGAGATGAACGACAAAGAGAATTTATTAGAATTCGAGAATTATTATTATTATTATTGAATTACTTTTCTCACGATATTGGAGCTCTTTCTTCATTCGAGAAACTTGGTAAATTCGAATTAGAGTCGCTTTTAATCAACGTTCGAAGAAGAAAAAAACGGAAAAACGGAAAACGAAAGAAAACACGAAAAAAAAATCGAAAGTACTTGTTTTTCATTTGTTTTCCTTTTTTTTTTTTTTTTTAATGATGAGATTATGGTTATTTGAAGGATTTTAATTCTTGATGTGATTTTTATCATTGTAAATTGATTTCTTAGTCTTTTCCCTCGTCACGTGACTAGATTAAAAATCACAATACAATTTCCGCTTTTTCAAAATTTTTTTGAAATCCGTTTGCATCCCCATTCGATGACGTTCGACGTTTATACATTTTCCTAAATTTTTCCTCGTTCACTTCCTTCTTCTTCTTCTTCCTCTTTCTCTTCTTCTTCTTCTTCTTCCTTCTTCTTCCTCTCCCTCTTCTCCCTCTTCTTCCTTCTTCTTCTTCTTTTTTCCTCAACAATATCCCATTTTATTTAACATAATTTAAAGTAACACTTTTCATTATTATTATTATTATTCAGTTTTTTTCACTTTAATTCACTTTGACGTCTTTTTTTTTTTTTTTTTTTTTTTAACGACAAATCCACTTAAAACAAAAATTAAAAAAAGATTTATAAAAAAAAAAAAAAAAAGATTGAATTGTTTAAAACGAAGTTGACACTTTTATTAAAAAAAAAATTTCCCCCCCCCTTCCCCTCCCCGTTTTATTTGCATCCTCTCTCGTATCGATTATATGTTAAAATAATTTAATTTTTTTTAAAACTTTTTCCGAACCTTTTTTAATATTATTTTCAAAAAAAAAAATTAAAAAGTCTTTGTTGTGATAAAATTAAAAACCATTAAAAAATTATTATTATTATTATTACAATCCAATTAACGTGTTTTCGTTTCGAAAAGGTTTCTTGTTACTTGCAACAAACTTCCGCTTTTCTTTTTTTCTAATTAAACCTTCGGAAAAAAAAATGTTTTGTGTTTCCTTTTTCTCGCGTAAATAGAAATTTTTTTTTTTTTTTGCACTCAAAACACGTAAAACCAAACTACCGTTTAAACTAAACTTTTTTCAAAAAAAAAAAAAAACTTTAAATAATTTATACAAAACTAATAAAATATAAATTTCGAAAAAATTTTCCGTTTAGAAAATAAATTCTCGTACGATTTTTTATTTCCGGCCAATAAATAAAAATTAATTCAATTTATTTTGATTTTTTTTTAAACAATTTCAAACACGGAAACGAAACGTTGATGATGATGATGATGATGATGGTGGTGGTGGTGGTGGGGACGGTAAAATCACGAAACGAACATTTATAATTTAAATTAAAAAAAAAAAAAACCGTTGAAAAAAATCATTGATGTCGTTTGTTTGTTTGTTTGTTTGTTTGTTTTTTGCGGTGGACTCCAAGCTTTTTTTTTTTTTTTTTTTTTTAATAACGGTTTGAAATAATGAAAATTATCCGGGTAAAAAAAAAAAAAAAGCTTTAAAAATCGTTAAACTGATTAAATAAAACCAAACAAAGAGTTTAAACCGAGAGGGGGGGGGGGGAAAAAACAAAACAATTTCCCAATCTCTGACAATAATTTTAAAAATGATTTGCTTTCTACTTACGATGAGCTGCTCCCTTTTCGAAAATCGAAGACGACAACCATTCGTCGAAACATTGTTTTACTGTCGCGCACATCGACACCACTTAACTTTTTTTTACACCGTGTTAATTAATTGTTACTACCACATTGTCATTACACACCATTTTAAAACGTTACATATCACTTTACCACCGATCAAAACAAAACAAAACAAAAAAAAAAAAAAAAAAAACGGTTTTACGAGGGTCACATGACGACTCCTTTTCCGTCATCTGCCATGTTTTCAATTTCGCAAATTTTCACAATGACCGACGAATTATCATCGTAACCGCAAACTTCCGCTTCGTAAAATTCCGAATTTACTTTTTCTTTAAACGCTTTAAATATTTTCTTTGTCAAATCTTTACACTCCATTATTTTCCCGGCATCTGAAAATTTAAATTTTTAAACGATTAAATAATGATAATTATT